>NW_009693294.1:0-3293 GCF_000703405.1 Apaloderma vittatum
TCCTCGCAGGTTCCATAGACGGCAGCATCCAGGAGGTGAACGTGAGCCCCTGCCCCACGCAGCCCTGCCTGCTTCACAAGGGGACGTCCTACAGCATCAACGTCACCTTTGCAAGCAGTGAGTATCGCTTCCCCAGCTGGGGTGCGGAGTGGTGGTCACCTCTTTGTCCCACTGCTGGGGCTGGAGAGGGGTCTGGGTGGGAAGAAGTAGCCAGATGGAGGGTCCCTTAGCCGTGTTCTTGCAGTCTCCAGAGTACGTGGAGGCGAGGGTATGAGGTAGAAATGTCTTCTCTGCTGCGGTGCTGCACTCATGCTTCGCTGTGTTCTGCAGAGATTGAGAGCCAGGGCAGCAAAGCGAAGGTGTACGGCGAGATGCTTGGCGTGGACATACCGTTTCCCATTCCTGAGCCTGATGGATGCAAGTCTGGGATCCAGTGTCCCATTCATAAGGGCCATTCCTACAGTTACCTGAATAAACTCCCTGTGAAGAGCGAGTACCCGAGCGTAAGTAAGCAGGTGGCTGGTCTCCACAGAGCTACCGTCCATCGTGGGACAGTCCCACCACCTGCCTTTAAGGAAGGACAGTTTGTCCTGTGGTGGTGGGGAAGAGAAGTCTTCAGTTAGCCCTTCTGCTGGGAGTATGACTCTGTCTCAGGTTCCCACTTTGGGACAGACCCAGCAGTGGAAGCAGCCTGGCTTCAGCTGCTGAGAAGTGGCTTCAGCTGCTCAAGTATCCTGCCCCACGCGTCCCTGCAGAGCCTACTGCATTCAGCCAAATGTTTCCAAGTTGGAGCTGCTCAGCTCCAGAGCGCACTTGGGGCTGGGAGGCCACAGGATGTTTGCACTCTGCTTGCTCAGAGAGTGGGAATCCCGAGTGCACAGCGCAGAGGTCTCCCGTGTTGTGCAACTGAACTCTTGGTGCAGGCCCACCTGCTGTTGGAGGCAACGCCTCAGCTCTGTCCTCTTTGCACAGAGCTCCCAGGACCTCCTTGCTCCACACAAGTGATTTCTTTCCCCAAGTCTTTGCCTTAAGGTTTCCTGAACACTCATTTTCCTCTGCTGTTCTCTTTCAGATTAAACTGATTGTGAAGTGGGAGCTGATGGATGACAAGGACCAGATGTTGTTCTGCTGGAAGATACCAGTGCAGATCACCAGCTGAGGAGCCCTG
Organism: Apaloderma vittatum; assembly: GCF_000703405.1. Classification (NCBI taxonomy): domain Eukaryota; kingdom Metazoa; phylum Chordata; class Aves; order Trogoniformes; family Trogonidae; genus Apaloderma; species Apaloderma vittatum. The sequence continues at coordinate 1,169 of NW_009693294.1, forward strand.
CCATTATGAGGGCTTGGGGAGGGGAAAAACAGAAGACAACACAGGCCAAATTCTTTTATATAATAAACATTTCTTACTGCTTCCTTCAGACCTCTGCAGCCTCTGAGCAGCCAGTACCATGTTCCTACAAGGTCAGCAGTGGGCAGAGGGCTCTTAGAGTGCCCTGGGCTGTGCTCAGGGGGAGCAGTGTCTGCTGCAGAGGTGACTGAGCATCACCTTCCAGGCACTCTCTGGAGGTACTTTAGATGTTTGAAATGCAGCTGTCTGTCCCCGCAAAGGAATTTCCCTGCAATGAACCTGGCTAGTGTCTGAGCTGCTACCTGGTAATCCTTCAGTGCCTCTTCCAGAATGCCGGCTGCATCCACCCTCATGCACTTCTCCTGCTCCATCATACCTGGGAAGCCCCTGGGACCTGTGTTTGCTGTGTGTGCAGCTGAAGGAGAAGGAAGGAGAGACTTTCCCTGAGCTGGCAGCCTGCTCTGTCCTGGGCCCTTGCTCAAGGTACAGGACTGCAGCTGGGAAAACTTGCTTTTTGTGGATGCAAAGCCAAATGGCGTTTGATGTGTCTGCAGGGATGATTCTTTCTCTAACCAATGGTTTGCACTACTACTAACTTGGAGCTGCTAAAAGCTCTTGAACCTCTTTTTATAACTTTTAATAAAGGCTAGACAAAATCTGCTTGTATGGTCTTCTATGAGTGGAGAGGGGCAGGAGGAAAAGCAGAGTTGCTGGGCATCTAGTTGGGCTTGGGCTGGCCTTATTTCTGAGCTGGAGGCAGGGATGGAGGCGGTACGCTGGCCTGAGTGTGGGTGACCTGCAAGCAGCCAGGCATCTCTGCTGCTAGCTGTCAGTGTGTCCTGCTGGCATGTCTGGCTCTGCTCCTGCATTGCTCGTCCTGTGCTGGTCTGAAGTAGTGCAAAGTCTCCCTGAAGAGGTAGTGGAGTAGAAGAGCAAGCCTCACTTGCTGCAGAAAGGCCTTTGCCTTTCTATTAAGGGCTCTAGGGCTGGAAAAGCAGCTCCTAGATGTGCCTAAGGGCTCTTGCCAACTGCACAAATCTACAGATTCTCAGACTTGAACTGCAGCCCCCTGGTCTGTGAACAGGGCAGGGTGCGAGCAGCCACAACCACTGTGCTGTTTGTCTGAGGGGGCCTGGAGTTGGCTTCTGCTGCAGGCACTGGGCTGGGGAGATACACAAGTATTTGGCCCAGCAAGGATCTCTGCTCAGGAAAGGGCTGGATGCCAGCATCAGAGAGGTAAGAATTGGCTTATTAGAGTGGGGTGGCCTTGCCAGGCTGGACCCGCAGGGAGGATGTGGCTCTGCTATCCCTTGTTGGAGGCAAGGCAAGCACAGTTCTAACCAGCCCCAGTGTATTGAGCCGCAGGGGCCCAAAATAAATGTTTTATTTAACAACATGAGAGAAGTTTCCAGCAGACTTAGTTAAAAAAAACCAAAACAAAACAAAAGTCACCAACAACTTTACAGAAAAGAAGCTGGATCTGCCCCTCTACCCGCAACCTCCACACACCCAGCCAGCACAGGCACGAAGTCAAACTGCGGGTCTAAGGGCTGCGCCTGGGCTGGCTGCAGGGAGAACTGGCCCTGGGGACCCTCCACCCTCTCCCCCATACCCCAAGGTTAAGCAGCAGCTTTAGAAAGCTGGGGTTGACCCCCTCCCCCCAAAGCTCTGGCCTGGGTTGAAAGCTTCACGAGGAGCAGGAACAGCACCCGCAGCGTGGGCGAGGCTTGTCGCTGGGTCAGTGCAGCAGTGGTGGAGATGAACCCCTTTTCTCAGCAGGGTGAAGGGGGGAGGCTGGGGCTGTGTGGCAGGGGAAGGCATCCTGTGAGCCTCCATGGCACAGGATGATGCGACGGGTGCTGGGGGTCCGGGGTGGGCTCTGCTGTGGTAGGAGCAGGGGCTGGCAGGGCAGGGGGCGCTGCAGAAGCTGGGAGCTCAGCTCTGGCCTGTAGAGGGAGGTGGCAGGGAAATTGTGTGCTTCAGAGGGGAAAAGAGTGAAGAGCCTCAAAGCACTCACAGCCCCGGGGGGCCTTTCTCTGTGCTCCCAGGTTCCAGAGCCGCACGCCGGAGGGAAGCACACCCAACCCTGCTCTCCTAGAGCTACCCT
>NW_009693294.1:3458-6447 GCF_000703405.1 Apaloderma vittatum
AAAGATGGGGGTGAGCCAGTGGCACTGGGAGCAGCCCCAGCCAACATCTTGTGACCCTGCCTCTCCCCCCAACCCAACCCCACAGGTGGGCCATGCTCCCCTCCAGCACCTCCACCATGCTCACTGCCCCCCAGCACAGGAGGCAGTCCCCTCTTCCCAGCAACGCACACCAGATAAGGGCCCCTCCATGCTCTGCAGCTGGTGACACCCCTGCAGTTAGCAGCTTCTTGCAAGTAAGTTGTGCCAGCGTAAGATCTAGGAGAAAGGCTGCCTCCAGCCTTGGAAAAATGCCCTTTCCTGATCCGACAAGGCCAAGGAGGCAGATGATGGTGGCCCTGAGAGGTCGATTATCACCTCCAGGACCAGAACTGAGAGGGGCCTCACACTGAGCAAACAAGGGATTGTTTTATTAACCCGCAAACTGTGTCAAAGGGCTCTCCCGGCTGCCTCACTGCTGGGTTAGAGCGTGCATGCAAGCCCTACAGCAGCTGCTCAGCTGCCACAGGTCTGTTCTGCTAAATGCACTTCCCTGAAAACCCTGCCTGAGCTACCCCAACTTGTGGCCCCAGGCCACCACCTGTGCATCCCAGAGCTTTGCACCCACAGAATCTCCAGAGCCCAAAACCTCACCTCTGACCACAAACTCCAGCCTCAACTCCTGCAGACTGGCAGGCAGTGGGAGTGGGGACCAGCTGACGGGTTCAGTCAGCCACCCAAGTGAGAATGAAGGCCCCAGCAGTGACAGATGGACCCCGGGAGGACTGAAAAGCTCTGCCACCCCGTGGACCTCAGGTTAGCCCTAGTGCAGGTGCAGGGGGCCATCTGGCAAAGAAAGGGAAGTGCAACCCCAAGGGAGGAAGGCTAGAAGCAAAACCTCCATGTGTGGTGGAAGTAAGCACAGCGGTCATGGGTGGAAGAAGGAGGAGAGGGGAAATGTGAAATGAGAGAGCTTGAGGAACAAGGCAGGCTTCATATGCACCCAGAGCGACAGTTGAATGGGCACTGTGGACTTGGGCTGAACCTCAAGACCAGAACATTGCCATATTCAGGACGGGCCTGCTCAGAAGCCCAGGAAGATGTTAGGCAGCTCATCAAGGCAGATGTGCTCTGCACCCTGGGAAGTAGCAGGGGAAGGCAGCTTTGCTGGAGGCTCCAGGAAAAGGTAAAAAGGGCAAGAGCAGGCAGGCTGGTCTAGATGTGAACCACCAAATCGAAAGTAGAAGTAAAACAAGGCTACCCTAGCCCACAGGCTAGAAGCTGCAGAATAGTGCTAGCAGCGTGCACCAACCCTGGGGTGGGACAGGCAGCCCGTCTTGTGTGGTGAGGGCAAGCTACCCCCCCCCAGGAAAATGAGAGGCGAATTACTGCAGCAGCCGCAGGAGTACTCTAAAGACCTGAAGTCAGTACGGCAAAAACATGGGGATGACTAAACACCATGTAGGAGAACTGAAGGGGAAAAAACCCAAGACTGGCTCCATCGAGTGCTAGTTAGTCCAGGATACAAAAGGCAACAAGACAAGGCCCCACAAATATATTAGCAGGAAACAATGGTGAATGTCAGTCTGGTTCTTATCGGCAGAGGAAACAAAAGACAGCTGAGCTGGCTGAGGCAGCTAATGTGGGCTTTGTTCCAGCCCTCATAAAAATGCTCGTGCTCACCATACAGGGCACAGACCATGTTTGAAGTGTTTAAGTGGGGGTGCAGGAGCACAGGGAGGGAAAAGCCATACTGTGATGCAGAGGTTCAACAGTCAGTGAGATAAAGCAGTTACATCCATGTTGTTGAGGGTTTGCTCGAACTCATCTTCACATGCTTAATACTTCTGCAGTCTCTGAAAAGTTGGCAGTTCTTTCTGAGATGGAGGATAAAGGAGAGACCAGAGGAAGAGTAAATCTAGTAACTATCTTCAAAAACAGAGAAGGGAGAATCCAGACTTACAGACTGCTCATCTTCATTCCTTTAAGCATACCAGGTTTGTCAGTGATTAGGTCATAAACCCTCTAAAGAATATCAGGGTCATTAAATAGCTGGTGCAGATCTGTTAAGACCTGATTATGTTAAGCCAATCTAGTTCCCTTGGCTGACCTGATAACTGCTCTGTCAGATAAGGGAGCAGTGGTGGATATGATGTGCCTTGGCCATGGTGAGGATTTCAACATGCTCTCACATGACACTCAAACACACTGAGAAAACACCGAGATCTAGATGAAGCCGTGGCAATTGCACAACAGGCTGCATAGCTGCACTCCAAAGAGAACTAGCAATACCTGGCTGTTAGAATAAAAGCCTTTTAAAGCATAACCTGCAGGGCTCTGTCCTCACCCCCACTCCATTCAAATGTTGTCATTAAGGTAGAAAAAGGAAGAATCTCCATGCTTATAAAATGTATGTGTGTGATGCCAGGCTGCAAGCACTTTGCAAGGTTCAGACTCATCGTGATCAAACAGAGAAGCTGTCCAAAATCAGCCGGACAAAATTCACTGAAGGCAGGTGCAAAGGACTGTGGCCAAGGGAAGGGAAACTGCACAAAAGCAGAAAGCAGAGTGACAGGTCAGGCAGACATTCTGCCCAGCAGCACTTGGGGAGGCAGAGACCACAGGTTCTGTATGAAGAAGCTGCATGTTCATGTTACGCAATAAGGATGCTGGGAGCTGGATTAAGTGTTGTGACTCAGGAAAAAAAGGGTCTTCATCTACTCTGTTGAGTGCCTGGAGCCGAAGCTGGCTTGGGGAGCTGCACTGTGAAAAGGATGGTAACATGGCATAGGGATGTAGGGGAAACAGAGGGAAGCTTTAGAGACCATGTCTCACAGGGACACCATGGAAAGTGCTGAAATTCACCAGGGTGGTGGTTAATGTAGAGGAAATTCATCAGGGCTAGAGTGCCAGCGGCTGGTGAAAAGTACAAGAGCGTTATGTGCAAAAGAGGGCCATCAGCTGCTCCCCATGACCCTCAGACGAGCCCTGACCCAGCCAGCAGGAAGCGACC
>NW_009693295.1:0-5176 GCF_000703405.1 Apaloderma vittatum
CCCCGCCGCCTTTTAAGTTTTTTGCCCTTGCGTGGGGCCAGGAGTCAGGGGCTGGGTGAAGGGGAGCAGCTCTAATCAGGTAGAGGCAAGTCAAAGTGGAAATTGGAGTCCAGGTCCTTACCCAGACTTTGCTTTAGGAGAAAATAAAATTACAAAAGACCCGACCCTTCCAGCTCTTCCTTCTGCCTTCCCCCTGGCCGTGGGCTCCCCTGCAGAGACACCTGCCTGAGCACACGGACCCACTGCTACCGCTCTGTGCCTGCTGCCACCTCCTCTGGCCCAGGCCTGGAGTGGCTCAGGATGAGTAAGGAAGATATTTGTGTGTCTGATCCATGCCATCACTGCAGTGTCGTAAGAGGTGATGCTTGATGCCAGCTAGGTGAGCCCTGCCTCCACACCAAGACAGCTCCAGAGCGTGACACTGCATGTGGAGACAGCTAGACACAGCTCTGCTCATCTGTGTCTCCTTCATGTCTCCAACTCCACCATGTACATCTTCGGTCCTCACTCACACGTTCCTGCTCTCCTGGAGTCGGTGTGGCTCAGTCCATGTTTCTCCTTGCCACCCTCAGCAGGTCTGAGGTCTTGCTCCTTTTCAGCTGAGGACACTTGTAGGAGCAGAGAGTAGAGTGAGGATCAACGGCACCTTTAAATAACCCAACCCAAAGCCTCTCTAAGCAACTGGCTTTGACAAGCAGCAATAAAACTGCCCAGCTCTAAGCTTTTCTATCCAAATCTTCAATGTTAACGTTGCCATATAAACTCTTCTCTTCCTTTCCAAGCCAAGGAGGAAGGCAATATCTAACCCATGAGGAATGGAATCACCTGCTGTCCACCTGCTCGGCAGATTTCAAGTGAGAGGGTCATTGCAGCTCTGGCAGCATGGTCCTGGGTTCGGTGCACCCTGAGCTGGTGCTGGACATTGGTACACACTGAAGTGTCCCAGGAACTGATGGAGAGGCTGCCCTGGGAAACCAATGGGACATAAGATAGTGCATAAGTGCTTTCCTGGCTTGGGGCTTGTATTTATTTATAATTGTACTTAATCTCTGCCTCATGCAAGTCAGCCTGTACACCACATCTTTTTTAAGCTACGCTATTGTTTACTGCAACATTCTCTGGGCCATCATATTATCACAAATGGCCTATGAATTATCAGTTACATGTTATTAATTTTGCATGGTGATGTTCAACGCAAAAGAAGCAACGGAAATCTACTGGTCTTCAAAGAAAAGCCTCAGATAACCCCATGCCAAATCCAAGTGTTTTCAGCCTGCCACTGAGGCTATGAATATTGCAAATATTACATATCTTTGTATGGTATTTGTTAAATATTTAAGATTAGAGAAAAGATTTTAGCATAAATGGCTGCTTTAAGTTGCAGCGTTAGAGTCTTGCAAAATTATTGCTGGAACCCACAAACATAGGTTTGCTTTCAGATCCAGGCTCCTCATATTTTGTATCAGGTTAGGCAACCATTTCCCAAAGATCAAATACAGATTACAGCTCATCCTACAAGGACATGTAAAGAAACAGAGGAAGGAAGAGCTGGAGTGGACAGAGAGGAATCAAAACCCAAGGATTTCACCAAGTATTCTTGGGCATCATCTTAAATCAATTTTTTTTTAGGCTGTTTGGTTTTGGGGTGTTTTTTTGATATATCCTCAGAATTTCCTGAGCTAGTATAGAAGAAACTTCATTTTCAGTTATCCCATGGGCCAAACTTGGAGCAGGAGCGGCTCAACTCCACAGTGCCTTGTGGAAAAGCTGCGAGGTGGTGATAAGCCAAGCCTGAGCCCATGTATAACATGTTATCATAGGATAAGACAATCATAGAGTATTTTGTGTTGGAAGAGACTTTGAATGGTCATCTAGTCCAAGCCCATGCAATGAGCAGGGATATTTTTAACTAGATCAGGTTGCTCAGTGCCCCATCAAGCCTGACCTTGAATGTTTCCAGGGATGGGACATCTGCCACCTCTCTGGGCAACCCGTGCCAGTGTTTCACCACTCTTATTACGAAAAAATTATTTCTTATATCTAGTCTTAATTGACCTTCTTTTAGTTTAAAACGATTACCCCTTGTCCTATAGCAACAGGCCTTATTAAGATGTCTGTCCCCATCAATATTTGATGTGTAATAGTTGACAGCAGTTGAAGCCTCATCCTTTGATGGGTTATACAGAGAGATCTCACCGGTGGAGCACATTCGCAGCCTGGCATTGGGGTTTCAGGTGCAAGGGTTTCTGCCAACACTCCAGGGATTTTCACACGTGCTCGGGAGCAGGCAGGAAAAATAAACTCTCTCTGGCAACTCCGTATGCTTTTGTCTTTCCCATCAGTCGCCTCCTGGGGAATGGGATCTGTCACCCTGCGCCTGCAGGCTGCCGGGAGGGCAAAGGTGAATTAAGTCACTCCTAAATCCTGGTGCAAGGTCAAATCCAGCTCAGGCTGAAGCCCACTGATTCTGTGGCCCCTCTTAGCAGCGAGGAAGGGGAGAAGTCTCTCCCAGGCACGGTGACGCTCCCAGTCCACTGCCAGCCGGACATGGACTGTTTTCTTCCTGAAGTCACCTTTGGGCCCTGGCAGTAATCTCGAAGCATCTGCTCCAAATCATCCAGGATTACAGGAATTAAAGAAAAAAAACCCAATTAGAGGCCCAGGGTCCTGCAAGAACAAATCCGTTTAGCCCTAATCCAGGCTGCTGCCCCTTCCCAAAAGGCAAAGGGACAGTCCCTGCCGGCTGATTTTTGTGTGCTCCACTACCACTTCCTCTCCTCAGCCTGAATTTACCTAATTCTGCCCCAGAGGTAGTGTCAGAGGACCCATTCACGCTACTGGAGAAGTGGCAAGCTTGACCTTGGAGTCTGAAATCATTTGCACAGACACGGGAGTCAGTGTTAACCTCTGCCCCCACGCACACTCTGAGGGACTCCCAGAGGTGTATGGATGTCAACGGGAGTGCAAGTAAACCTGAATGTGCTACAGAACCCATCAGGGTCTGTACACCAAGCACAGGCTCCTCTACTTGTTCCTTGCCATCATATCTAGGCCTCTGTCCCGCCAAGACCACCTTAAGGGCTTCGGTAGGCTCTGCACCCAATATGGATCAGGGCTTCTGCAGTCCCACACTCGCTTGCCCGTTGCTGTGCTGACAATTCGATGTGGAAATGCTCATTTCAGATACAGCACAGAAATCAAGAGTAGATCTTTAAAGTGAGGGTAGAGACTGAGAAGCCACTAAGAGAACCTCTCCTTCCTGTTGAAATCACTCCTACTTCTTTCTGTGCTGCACCCCTGTTTCTTTCAGTGCTATTAGGCTCTTCTCACTCAATCTCCAGTCCTAAATCCCATAAAATGAAAAAACATTATCCATGAAGTGTGGCCTGTGTGAGTTACAGACTCTGTGGATAATGCATTTTGATCAACACTGGATCCCTCTCATATGTGGTGGCATTTGTATTTTCTGGTCTATTTTACAGTAAGAAGACATCCATACTGAATATAACCAGTGCTTTAGCTGTTAATAATTGTGGAGGGGAAATCTTGAATCGACGTTCAAGCATTCGTGGGTTTATATGATGCTAAGGGATGGATGATCCAGAGATAAACAATGCTTTGTTTGTTTTTCTTCTTATGTATGATGCAGAAAAACCCCCGATCACAGCAGAGATTCCAGACAGGTGATACCGCAACAATTAACACAGCACATTTGTGCGACCAGAGTGTCTGTGAGCTAGACAAGAACTCACCGTGCTCAACATGATGAGCACCACGTTCAGGTACGCATGAGGTGCTGTGGCCGATAAAAGTTTCCACCATTCAAAGGGAGGTTTATGGGAGAGAAATTCTCTTCTAGCTTGGCAAGTCCCTGGCTGAGGGGCAGCCTCGCAGTGCTACGGAATTCTTCCGCTCTTTCCTGGCATCTCCTGCTGCTGCTGTCAGGTCACATTGACCTCTAGGCTTAGCATGGTGAGGGCAGATGGGGGTGTGAGGAAGGTGTGTGGCGTTAGCAAAGGGGTCTGTGTGGCAGCAGCATGTTGGTGCTAGGTCTTTCTGTGAGCCTGGCTGGGGACTGGATAAGCTCCATAGAGATACGGAAAGAGGGGCTTTCAGTGGGTGATGGGAGATGCCTGGGGAAAAGGAAGAAATGAGGGAACCACAGGGGCTGAAACGATGTTAAAGGAAAGAGCACATGGACGAGGGAGGATTTGTCACAAGCAAATGGGCCATCACTGCCAGGCAGAGGATCTACCATGAAAACACCCCAGCATTTCCCTGACGTGCCTCAGTTTTGCCACAATTCCTGTTGGCTTTGGGGCCTGACACCTCTCGTGTCTCAGTGCCGCAGGAATCCCAGTGCCCTGGGGAGTGACAGAGGCCACTGTGACACAATTTGAGCTGGGACCAGGGCAGGAACAAAGCCATTCTGTGAGTGTCAGTAATGCTAGGTCACCTGTGTGCTTCATCCTTGTTGGACATAAAAGCCGTGTTAAACTCATCCCAGGTTACAGGCTTCTGTATCCCTGACTTAAAGGTTCATCAGCTTCCTTGGAACCTGGAGTTTTCATCATGGGGTATTAGGAGATGCCGGCTGGGTGATTGGTCCTGCCTTGCATGAACAGTACCCATTGAAAGATTCTCCTTGCGAACAAAACACATACACAATAAAAAATTCAGGCGGGTCATTTTTCTGAAGCTGGTTCCTGAAACTTCTATGAGGCAGAAATGAGAGACAGGAATATGACCAAACAACACCCACAGGTGTGTGCTTTTTCCGTCATTCACGAAGATGCTGGCAGCTGAAAATGGTCCCCAACTTCTGCTTGATGGCTTTTATTTGACTCAGATTGAGAAATCTGGGTCACCTTTTTTTTTTTTTTTGACGTGGCTAAAGTCCTATCTGTTTTGATACCCATCACAAGACAATTTCCTTCTACCTCTGCTAGGAAAGCCATAGCCCATTTCACCAAGTTGCAAGACAGTGAGATACTCTCTGGATTTTCTTAATGCCTGGAGTTATGATGCAGAACTGCAAGGGTGCAAAGCGATTTCTCTTAGGGTCTACTGTGCAGCTTGTGACAAAGTTTTTAATGTCCAGTTAATTAAATTCCTGAAGCTTGCAATTTTGTGGTGTTGGAGCAGGACAGGATCCAATGCCCACCGAAATCAGCAG
>NW_009693295.1:5207-12871 GCF_000703405.1 Apaloderma vittatum
AATCTTAAGATGTGTTTGTATCTGGCGTGAATTGACAGCGAGAAACAATGTAGAGATCAGCAACTAATGCTGAAGGAAGGACTGCTTATTTACACAACAAATAATTAATGCCATTCTATTAAAGAAATTAAAGAAACATTTCATTAATTGCATCTACTTTGCAACGTAATGAAGGAGTCAGTGTGCTCCATTGCTCTTTGTGTCTTCTGATACTTCGCTGATGCTCCCAGGCATTTCACGTCTTCTCTGAGCCTTACTTAAATAAATATATGCAATAACTGCAAACAAGATCGGCAATGCCAGCGTGAGTGGCTGGGCCAAGGCACTTGTGTGTACTTGAAAGGTGAAACTTAGAAACCTGGTCATGGCTGAGTCAGTCTAGTAACACAAACGAACCTGAACAGCCAAAACGTGTACCTACATCCATATGTATGTACAGTGACATATAGAGGTGACATGTGAACAGCGAGTTCTAATGCCTGGAAGGCCATGAGGGCCTCAGCAAGGTGACTTATTCCTAACAAAGCGCAGGAAATTGTTGCAAATAACAAAGACAACAAATGAAAATCACACTGCGGCGCTTTCTTCTGTCACCCCGTCTTGCACAATGTGGACGTGACCCCGCAGCCCCTCGGTGCTCCTTGGCACAAATACCCCCCATTGAGTGCACCAGGACCGGGGTGGGGGGGAGGCTGGTGACTGCTGCTCAGCAAGGGAAAGGTCTGCAGCGTGGGGGTAGCACACAGTGACAGCTTGGTCCTGCGAAGGAAAGCAGGGGGAAAAAAAAAAAAGGGCATTTTTGATTAAATATCTGAAGCAGTGGGGATTTACTGAACTAGTGTTACACTGCCCATGCAGCTTGCTCAGTTTGCTGTTGCTAGCAATTCAGATATCGTCCAAGCTGTCCTGCTCATCAGCGCATGAACTCTGAAAACACTTAGCCACTACCAGCTCTGTGCATTATTTCAGCTAGAAGAACCATGGTAGGTAAAGTAACAATGATGGATCTAAACGATAATAAAGTCTCCCTGTTGAAAATTTAAAGTGCTATACAACTATTTTTAGTGACCTCTCCAGCTGAGATAATGCAGAAAGCTAACTAGATGTGAACATCCATCTTAGGTGAATTGATTCTTACGGTTTGCAAACCAAGGTGAATTGTAGGAGGTTAATGTTCAAGCTCAAATACAAGAGATATCAACTATATAAAAAGATGTATACCGTACATCTAAAGCAATAACCTATTAAATGCCTAATGTGGATGCAATGTTGTCATTTTTTTTTCTTTTGAGCACGTTTATTCCAGTAACAGACAGTTTAGACAGAACACTGAGAGCTCCCTCCCTTTTAGCCTCCTCCCTCTCCTCCCTCTGTGTGTGTGTGGGCATGAGAGAGGAAGAATTTTGTTGTTGATTCAGGAAAGCAAACGTTTCCTGACTGGCAGTTCTGATATTCCACATTGAGACAAAATATTTAAATTTGATTTTCCAAGTTCAAATGTGTTCAAAAAATGTTTTATAATTATTTTTTTCTCCCTTCAAGTATGCCCCAAACCTGAGTTCTTTGGTCAGTGTTTTCAAATTCAGGATTTTAAAAAGAAGCAACTCTATTTTGTGGCTTCCTAAATAAAAGAGCTAGGCACTGTCAGCTTTCCCTCTGCAAGGAGATGAAGAGCACTGGGTGTCTCTGCAAAATGCAGCACATATTCTACGACTGCTACAGAAAATTCTTTAATTCTCAGACTTCATTTATCTCACAAGGGCTCCACATCCAGCAATGCAGCCTGCTCCCCATCCCGTCCAAACCCTCAGATGGTAATTAGCAACATCAATAAGTAATAGAACAAATACTTGTCTCTAGAAAAACAAGTCACAGACAGAGCAGCTCGTTCACTTTACTTTGAGGCTGCATTACAAACCTTAATTTTTTATATTTCATCTGTTTAAAGCCCTAGTCCTACAAACACTTACTTTTGAGATGAGACACTTGAAAGTCAGCAGATGATGAAGAATGGGTGAAAGGCAAAACATAACGCTGCAGGGGCCTGGGTTGAAAAACCATATCCGTCAAGTCCCGTATACACCAAGGATGCTATCAGAAGGAAGACTTTTAGTTGAGTTCCTGCAGCTTTAGTAAAGAGCTTTCAGAGCAAAGAAATGAGTCTGTTGACCTCACAGCTCCTGGAGACAGTGAGTTTCCAGCAGAAGCAAAGCCAAAAGAAAATAGCAGCAGTCAGATAAATACTATAATAGGAATGTTTATTAGCACTGCATAGTAATAAAATTAAGTATTACTGGGGAAAGAAGCTTAAAAATTTTGGAAACAGGTGAGCAGATCCACCAAGGGACCATGAATTTTGTGCTTGTAAGTACCAGCGTGACTCTAGTACTGCTTCAAGAACCATCCCCTGCAGGTGACATCGCCCTACTGAAGCCCTGAAGTACTTCAGAACCACTTCTCACCCATCAAACTGCTGGGAAATACTCCAGTGGTTTTAGCTTAACAACCAAGTTGGTTAGAATCACTCCATCAGCGCTTGGAGATATCAAGAGATAAAAAGGATCACCGATTGAGTGGGAACAATACTCACAGAAACTCAACATTGGCCTCAGGAGTCTCATCTACCTCTGCGGTCACTGGGCAGAGACAAGCCTTCGCAGGCAGCGAACTCGATTAGAAAGTTGATCTTGGTTAAAACTGCCTAGATCTTCTTGCTGCTGAGGAGGGAGGTGGAGGAGTGTGGGACCGTCTCTCTGGGCAACACAGCCAGATTAACGGTGCTGGATTACTGTGCTAGCGTAACTGGAGTGGGATTAGGTGCTCTGAGTCACCTCCCTGAGAACTTCTCTCTCCCATTGACCATGCTGGCAACCTGCAGAGATCAATCTCCTTCATGTCACCTCCACAGCAGCTCTGGGAACTGGCTGCTGACCTGCAGGGGAGCAGGCACATGGGAAAGTGATTGCAAGCTAAGGTCTTTTTGAAAAAAGCCTTCAAATTAACTGGACTGAAGAGAGTTTTCCAATACAGGCATCCTGATAGAGATGTTTACGAGAAGGCTTTTTTTTCCCAGCTTATAAACACAGCAATTTGCTTCCTGAGGAATGGCTGCATGTCCTTGTGTTTCTCTGAAGTGTCTGAAAAAGGCTGGACGTGTGTGTCCTTATGTGTGCCTGGCTTCACTGTACATTCTAATTGGGAATTATCCTACAAGACAATGTTCCAGAAGAAAAGTTATCTTGTCCTCGGCTACCTTGCTATTACAACTGTGTAGTATGCAGGCATTTCAAGAATTGCTTCAGAAGAAGCACATGTATTTTGGTAGGTGAAATTTCAGAGGAATGGGGTGTCTTTGTTCTGAATGGAGCCACTAATGGTCATTGAAAGAAGATTCAACACAGCAAGAGTCTTCCAGCTGTAAAAAAAAAAAAAAAATCATGTTCTGCTCTTCTGTGGTAGAGCTCTCCATTGAAATCAACCGGTCTTGCAAAAGAGAAGCTGGTGCTAGAATAAAACTCCCCACCCATCTTGGTGAAGCCCCAAATAAGGTGTCATTGTGGGTTACTATGGAGTTATTGAATAAAGGCTGAGAAACTTGTTCTGCTGATTAATACCTCTGTGTGTGGATGCAGATCTCAGCAGTGGCTGTGTACCTTCTGGAGGCTCCCCTCCAAGAGTTGTTTTCAGCTCATGTGAAATTTTATAAGGGATTGAACTTCTGAGACAAATACAAACAAGGTGTGGGTGCTCAGGACAAATGGGTGCTCCCATTCCACTCCAGCTACTAGATTATGATATTATAACCTCTCTTCTCACATCCTTGCTTTATATCAGACTGCTAACAAAAAAAAAAACGAAATCAAGAGGAACAGCTTTAAATGGAAATAAAGAGATGTGTCTAAATCCTTTAGGCTGTTTGGGATGTCTCAAGTGATTTAGTCTGGCTGTATCTGTACATTAAAACGTATGAAGGCACTGAGGTTCATCACTTATCCTATTAAAACGTTAGAGTAGTCCCTGATGTGGGATTGCTTCAGACCAAGCAGAGCTGTCCCACATTATTCGCTGGGAGCAAGTCAGTAGCTAGCACGCTGTGTGGATCCTTTCCCACCAACAGCATGGACACAGCCACCCTGTTTGGAGGGTGAGAGGTCTGAAAAGCACAGATCCCCTTCCACCCTCGTGAGGCACATGGGTCACAACGGGGAAGGCCACAGGAGTGAGTTTAGCTCAGCACCACAAGGCAATTCTGAGATGCAAGAAAAGCCCCTCAGGTCTTACTTTATACAGTGCAAGAAGAGTCTGCGAGGGGAAAGCACTGGGTGACGGGCACTGTTTTTAGCCTTTCTGAGACAGAAATAGTGTAAGTAGTGTCGAGGTCTGATGCTGTGGGGCTGGCTCCAGTGAAGATGGAGTGGCACCAGCTCTGCTACCTGTAAGGAGACAATTAATGAGGTGTGTAGGGTTGTGGGGCCATGGTGCCTCTCTCATACCGCTGGGAAAATGCATAAGGAACAAATATGTGAACCCACTTTGCTTTTTGTAAAGTTTGAAGCTGGAAACTTCCCTCCAAAATGTATTTCTTGCAGGGGAAGATGTGTACCAGAGAGGTCTGCATCACTGATCAGAAGGCAAAGGGATTAAAATGGACTCTCCAGGGAATTTCTGCATTTTTTGAGGGCTCAGACCGTATGCAGCAAGCGATGAAGGGAGGTGAGCTGTTTCCTGGCCTTTTGCTGAGGGTATTGCAGCCTGTCCTGAAACACAAGGGAACAGAAATCCAAGGGCTTTATCTATCTCCCCAGTGTCAAGGATAAATGCCTATAGAGTGCAAAGTGCTGTATCCCTCAGGGGTTCTAAGATGACATGTTCCTTCCCTTGTTTCCCAGCTAGGTCTCACCCCCTGGGCCCTCCCTGGGGGAGAAGGGGGCACACGAAGGTCAGCCCAGGGTTCAGGCTCCTTTGTGGGTGCTAGGTCTGCACACTGGCCTTAGGGAGTGGACAACGGGAACGACAGGTAAAGTTTGGCAGCTTCTGGACCCCACAGCACCCTTTCTCTTTGGACTCCCACACCTCTATCCTCCCCTCCAGCAAATACATTTGAATCTACTCCTGAAAAAGAAAGAAATAACATGAAATAACGCCAGCACCCAGCATTGCTGAGAGGCAGGTACAGACATCGCTGGGGAGTATTACGCTCTCTCTCATGGTATTACCCCCGCAGAGGCCAGGGGTAACTGGATCTGAGATAGTCTGATCCTCCCAAGCCTTTAATTGGATGCGTGAAAGGTCCAAAATGCAGCTCACTCTCATGCTTCCCCCAGCTAGGAGATACACACTCTTCTTGCCACACAAGGGCACTTCCCAATGAACCCAGTGTCTTCTCTTACCTCTGATCCGACCCAGCTCTCAGGCCAGCAAGCCAAAACAGACCCTTTGTAAAGGAGCCCTCCCAGCCAAGCAGGGCGCTGGGGGCGGCGAAACGTTCAATAGCTTTCCAGATACCCCCTCTTTTTCTGTTCTGCAAAGAAAATGCCGCAGTTAGACGAGGGGCAAAAGGCGATGGCAGAACAGCCTCTCGCTTTGGTGGGGTTGGGCTGCGGGACGGGGCCGGGACGAGCTTTCCGCAAGGCTCATGCAAACTGGAGCGTGAAGATCGGCGTGCGGGGAGCACCTGCGTGTGCCAGGCAGCAGCTGGGGCAGCGCTCCCGGCCTGGAAAGGCCGATGTGGCTTTTCCAAGGCTCCTGCATCCCTCAGCCCTCCCTCCACACCGGTTTCCACCGCAAAGAGCAGAAGCCCTCCTCCGCAGCTTCGGGGCTGGGACAATGCATCCCGGATAAGTGGGCCTTCTGTCCCCAGCTGCACCGGGGCCAGGCTCTATCCAACCTGCAAGCCGTTTGCTTTCCTTTTTTTTTTCTTTCTTTTCTTTTTTTTCTTTTTTTTCCTTTTTTTTTTTTCTCTCTTGCAAAATCAATTTACGGACAGCTCACTCATTTTTCCTCTTTGCAAACTTATTAGCTATTCAGCCCCACCGAGCACTCGTAAGCATCCTTTGTCCCAGGGAGGGCTGGAGACCCCTTCATTAGCAGTGATTACTCTGAGCAGTTTGACAGCCTCCCAGCCCGCTTACAAGACTTTCCCATTCAGCCCTGCCCGGGGCTGCCCCGCTTCTCAAAAGAAACGGAAATATTCAAACATTTCTCTCTCCCCTCCCCTCCCCAGCTGAAGAGAGGAAAAGCTGCTTCTCCTCTCCGCCCTCCCCATTCACTTCACTTTTGATACAATATTTTCCTTCTTTGTTAAACCAGAGAGAGAAGGGTCAAGGCAGACTTTTTAGCTACCCTTTTCTGAGCATTTTATTTAATGTAAATACAAATTCTCCCCCCTCCCTTCCCTCTTCCCCGATTATTATTATTTTTTAAACAGACGAAGGCTTGGGAGGGCAACGGCTTGGGTTGATCTTTAGGGAAAAAAAAAAGAAAAAAAAATACCACAAACCTGGTGAAAATACCAAGAGAAGGGCATTTTCTTTCAATGCGGGAAGGGAAAGGGCAGAAGAGGAAAAAAAAAAAAAGCGAGAAGGGAAGCGTTTTTCTTCCGCGGGTCTTATCGGTAGAGCCAAAGGCGGTGGAGCTGAACCCTGCGGACCCGGCCCGCGGTAGCAAATAAGCGGGGCTGGGAGATGCTCGGCTCTCCTGATTCTCCCGCACCAAGCAAGACCGGAGCTGCTTTTCTCAAGGGGGCTCCTTGCTCCGCTCCCCTTCCCGGCCCCGGTTCGGAAGGGATTGAATTGTGCCCTCACTACGGCTAGGGGCCCGGAGCATCCTCGGCAGGATCCTTCCGTAGCCCGCTCGGAAGATCCAACATCCTTTATACCACTTAAACCCTTTGTCGAAATACGGAGTATTCATGTCACTGCCTATTGTCCAAATCCCAGCTTTTTGTAGTTAGAAAGAAATTCCACGCTTTCAGAGGCTGGGCTTACGTGTTCGTATCATTCTCCATTTCTCTATATGTCTTTTCGTAAGCTTTAATTCCCCACAATAAACGCTAGCTGCTCCGCTCGCAGAAGCCAATGGAGAAATTGCAATCCGCTTCACCGGTTCCCAAGGAAGGAAAGAACACGGTGTGTTTCAGCCAATTCCGTTTTGAGGGCGAAAACTGCATTTACTTTCCCCCTCATAAAACACGTAGATGAGAAGCGCTGCCCGCCAGCAAACCCACCAACCCCAAAACCACGGCGAAAACCCCACTTCGTTTGAGGTTTGAGCAGCAGAGCCGGACTGCTCTTGCACGGTCTGTCGGGGACGAACCCAGTGGGGTTTAAGAGACAACCAGCCTGTCGCAGGGTTGGGGTGCAAGTTGCGCTCAGGCTCCTCCGGCAGGTGGAGACCCCCCAAAGGGAGCTGGAAACCCCGGCGCTTCCCCCGCTCCTCGCTCGCTGCTCCCGCACTGGCGAAATGCAGCTTTTTTTGCCTCCCCCGATACCCTGAACTACACCCCGCCGCGGAAATAGCTGTTTGTAAAACGACTTTTAAAACCCCAACGGCTAATAAATACCAGCTACTTGTCCCGTCCCTATGAGGGTCTGCAAGCAAAACCAAGGCACAGGCACCGGGAGTGAAACCCAGATTTAGACATCGGCTGTGCCAACGCCATTCTG
>NW_009693295.1:12902-13689 GCF_000703405.1 Apaloderma vittatum
GCAAACTTAAGCGGGCGTGGGGGGGAAAGCCGCTGTCGAGACGGGGATGTGCCTCCCGATAAAAGGCAGCACGACTGAAATAATCTATCAAAGAGCTGAAATGGCCCCTGTGTCCGTCCATCTCGCCCCCGGCCTCCTCTGTGCCTTTGCAGGGGAGCTGGAGCCACGGCCGGGGCATTTCTCGCAGCCGCTGCGGGTTAGCTCTGCCCGGCTTGCCCCGGCACAAGGCTTCGCCGGCTAAATAAAACGAGCCGAGCAATCAGCTTACCGAGGAGGCATCCCTCTGAGGACAGGGAAGTAAACGCGATGAGACCGAGCAGACAAAAAAAGCACAGCTCAGGCGACTTAAAGATCAATGTCAAATTGTATAATATAAAATCCTTCTGCTGGGGGAAAAGCTTAGCACGCTCCTTAGACCTGGCGTTTGGTCTGCTCCAGAAAAAAAAAAGAACGCGAGGGAATCGGATGGTGGGGACAGCCCCCGGCAGGCCGCTGGGGCCGGGGTTTGGGGTTATTTCTCTCCCGATCCGGCCCTTCCCGGGCATGGAAGAATATTAATTTCCCATCTTCTCCTTACATTTTGCCAGGTGATGGAGGAAGCTTGTCTTCCTTGTCTGGACTTTCCCCAACAAATTTTCATTCTTTTTTTTTTCTTTTTTTTTTTCTTTCTTTTTTCCTCATCCCTGTCAGAAAATTCGCCGGGGACAATCCCAAAAGCCTCAGCCTTTGGGGGTGGATGCCTTCTTCTTTTTTCTCCTTCCCTTTCCTGAACACCCGCATCCTTCAC
>NW_009693295.1:13787-14015 GCF_000703405.1 Apaloderma vittatum
GTTTCTTGCCGAGCTGATGCTGAAATCCCCGTGGCCTCGGAGATCTGCTCTGCGTAAACTGGCGGGCTTGAGACCGACACCGTCATTTCAAAGCAGATGCGAGGGTCGTTCACCAAATATTTTATTATGGTTTTAGGCTGCTTCATACAGTTTCGTCCTGCACATGCTCTACAAGTCACCTGTGCACATAGAGAACAAGCCAAAAATAATAATAATTAATAATAATAA
>NW_009693296.1:0-219 GCF_000703405.1 Apaloderma vittatum
GTGTCACGATGGCTTTGCTGGTGCCTGGGGTGGTTGGAATGGTGATAGGCAACGCTCGGACTCGGTTTCAGCTAAGCCGGTAACTCGAGACAAATCTGTGTGTTTGTGCGGCGCTTCTCTATCTGATCTTGATGCTTTACAGTTAATTAAACTTCATAACACCCCTGTGAAGTAGGGAGGGAGTCGAGGAGGGATCTGCACGAGCACCGTGAGGCAGTC
>NW_009693297.1:0-396 GCF_000703405.1 Apaloderma vittatum
ACCTGCCTGTCTGCTCGCTTCCTTCTTCCACCCCCCACCTTCTCTAACCGGCTTTAAATAGGCCGGTTCCCGGCCACCCCGGCTCCCCCCGCCGCCCCCGGGGGTCAGAGGAGACTTTTGGGAAGAGGTTAGTGGGAGGGAAGCCCAAATTAAAACTTCCACTCACCTTCCCAAATCCGCCTAAAGTGGTGACTCTGGTGTAGAGAGCGTGAAGATCCAGCTCCTTCCCACCCACCACGGGGATCTTCTTAAAAGGAGACCTGCCAAAGGAGATACACACAAAACACCACAACTTGTCAGCTCTGCCCCCTTTTCTCCCCTCGCTGGGGCTACCGTGTCCTTCAGGGAAGGGGCTGGAAGTTGGATCTGGTCGGTTTAAAAGCCTCCCCCCCTCCC
>NW_009693297.1:417-761 GCF_000703405.1 Apaloderma vittatum
CCCTCGGCTGTGGTGAACCTGCCGCAGCTCGTCCAGGAAAGCGAGTCCCTTTCTCCGCTGGTCTGCGTGGTTTTTACCCGTCGAATTTGCCATTTTTGTATTAAAAAAGGTTCTCGTAAAAAAAAAAAATCCAATTTTTAAAAAAAAAAAAAACGGCCGACAACAACAACAATCCCCGGCTCCTCCTTGTCTTTAAGAGACCCAGGTGCCCGTGCTCGGCCGGGGATCAGCCATGGAGAGGGGCTTGTTTAAAAAAAAGTTTAAAAGGAATAAGGGAGCCCCGGAGAGTGTGGTAATTGCGAGTCCTGTCTCCACACAACACACAGGCAAAGAGACAGGGAGGG
>NW_009693298.1:0-342 GCF_000703405.1 Apaloderma vittatum
AGCTGGGATGGGTGTTATGGGGCTGGGGCAGGGGGAGGTTTGGGCAGAGAGGATGCTCGTCCTCTCTCAGGACCCTCTTTGCATCCCAGAGACTCCCAGGCAGAGATTCCCCCCTGAGCTGTAATTGGTAAATCAGGCATTGGAATCAGCGCAGGCACTAATGAGAGTAATTAGGAATCATTTGTTACTAATTGAAATAGAAGGATGAGGCAGAATGAGGTGGGGGGGGAAGCCTGGCTGCGAGCCGGGCTCCTTGTGCGTGGAGGGGCTGCTAACCCAGGGGTGACAGTCCCTGGCCTCTTCCTTCCTTGCCTGTGTCCCCGGGGAGGAATTTGGCCGCTC
>NW_009693298.1:484-1187 GCF_000703405.1 Apaloderma vittatum
GGTGGCGGGGCTCTGGGGGGGGGGTTTGGGAGTCGCCCCCCTGCCAGTCACTTCTGCAGGAGATGAATACGTTTGTGAGGCTTATTTATTTATTTTTATGATATTTTTTTTTTCCCTTTGGCGTCAAGCGTGTGTTGGTTTATTAATATCCGAAGTCTTGCAGAGCGGGGAAACCCATTTCTCATCCGCCTCTAAAAATGCCGGCAGCTATCTGCCGACAAAAGCAGGCAGGGAGGGAAGGAGGGAGGATGCTGAGCCAGTGCTTGGGCGCATCCCCCCCCCCGGGGGCACGCTTCAGGGTCTTCCTTTGTTGTCCCCAGGTGAGCGATGGGAGCCTGACAGTGGTCTCCATCACCCGGGAGGACAGGGGTGCCTACACGTGCCGGGCGTACAGCATCCAAGGGGAGGCTGTGCACACCACGCGCCTGCTCGTTCAAGGTGAGATCTTCCACCCCAGCACCTCCTTGGCCGTTGGCATTCCCGGGGAGCTGCCAGGGGGCTCTGCGGGGGGAGCTCCGTGGACCACAGGGCCGTGATGCCTCCCCAAAACGACCCACAAGCCTTGTGGGCTTCGGCATCGTGCCGGCTGCCCCGTGGCTCCTCATCCCCTTTTGTAGAGGAATCCACTTAATTGGGGCACTGCGGTGGCCCTGCTGAAGCGGCCGTGCCGATGAGCAGCTGGACCCCGATGGCCGCTTGGGTT
>NW_009693298.1:1280-8080 GCF_000703405.1 Apaloderma vittatum
AATCTTTAATTAGGTCAACAGCTACCGGCAGAGAGAGGAGCGCGGGGTGTCCTCTGCTCTGCTTTCACCATGTCGGCGAGCTGTGGTCTCTCACTGCCAGATCCCAGCAGCTTTTTATTTTCCCTCTGGATTTTTTCAGGGCCAGCTCTGCCCTGGAGCCCCCGTGCAGCTCCCAGCCAGCGCTGCTGTGATGGAGCTGAACCTGAGCAATCTCTGTGGGGATGCCTGTACTGGTGTGGAGGGTGGTGACACTTTTCTCTTCCCGCTCCAGGACCTCCCTTCATCGTTTCCCCTCCGGAGAACATCACGGTCAACATCTCCCAGGATGCGCTCTTCACCTGCCAGGCCGAGGCGTACCCCGGGAACCTCACCTACCTGTGGTACTGGGAGGAGGAGAACGTCTACTTCAAGAAGTGAGTTTGCAGCTGGCAGGGTGGTGTGTCCTCCTCCTCCTCCTGCTCCCAGATCACGCTGGGGTCACCAGCAGGTTGGACGTTGCCCCTGGGTCTCCTCACGATCTTCCTCCCTTCTTCTCTTGCAGCGACCTGAAGTTGAGGGTGCGGATCCTGATTGACGGGACGCTGATCATTTTCCGTGTCAAGCCAGAGGATGCTGGAAAATACACCTGTATCCCCAGCAACAGCCTGGGCCGCTCGCCATCAGCCTCTGCCTACCTGACGGTGCAATGTAAGTGCGGGCAGCGGGGCCCAGGCCTGAGGGATGGGGCTGGGATTCATCATACTTGGCTCTAAGACAACCCTAGGGGCTCTGTTGACCCAGCGTGATGCTGGGGAACTCCGGTTGATGTGACAGCAGCCTTGGGCTGGGCGCACAGTCATCCTCAGCAAAAGGCTGAGAGCATCCCATGTGTGCTCGTAGGAGATAGACAACCAGAAAGCAAATTGCTTGAACATCCTCGGTAGCACCGCTCAGCTGGGACCAGTGTCCACCTTGGATACAAGTGGTTTTTGACTGGGCAGGCATCCTCCATCTGCCCTCGCTGGTTGCATCGTGTCAGACGGGGACACACCAGATCAGGGCTTTTGGTCTCAATTACCCACTTGGTAATCTTTGGTATTTATTATGGAGGCTTGTTCCCGTGGCGTGGTTTTGCTGCGAGCTCGGTAGCTTCGCGTGTCGTATTTTTCAGGCGGTAACTGATCTAAACAAGGAGAGGAGAAGGGGCTGTACTAGGAGCGCTGCTTCCCACGCTTGTTCTCCCTGGCTCCCCAGGCGGTAATGGGTAGTGTGCCACCGGCGTCCTCTGGCATTCGACAGTAATGGCCTCAATTGCTGCCGCTCACAATTGCAATATTGCTCTACTGTAAAATACTGCGGCGGTTTTATTTTATAATGAAAGGCTCGAGCAAAGTGGTGCTCGCGACTTGGGTTTTGAAGGCTGCCTCAAGAGCTGCTGCTGGTAGAGCCGGTGGTGGAGAACGGGGAGCTCTGGTGAGAAGGGCTGGTAGGTGCCGTCCTCTCCCGATGGGGATGGATGATGGGGCAGGGGGACGGTGTGGACATGCCTAGGCAGAGGCGTGATTCAGAGCTTGGATGTGCCTGGCTGGGTGGCTCTTGGGAAACCGTGCGGCCTCAGGCCATTAAATCTGCCCTGCTGCTAATCCGGGACCGCTCATCAGAGCTGATAGCTGTTAAAAATAGCTCTGATGGCAAGAAAACCAGCGTTTGGACAATCTGCCGTTCAGACGGCCCTGCGAGGCTTCGGCGCTTGGCTTTTTTGTGCTGCAAACCCCTTTGCTCTGGAGCAAACCCTCTCATCTGTGCCGGGGTTGGTGCCTCGGGGGGAGGTTTCCCACCCGCCGGACGGGGACACGGCTCTGGGTCCTTAGTGAGCCTGACTGGCCCCCAGCCAGTGACCTAGTAGTGAAAGGCTCGATCCCATTACCCTCTCCTATGCTGCCAGAGCCCTTGATTACATTTCCTAAGAGGTGGAGCGCTGCAGAGCGGGGGGGTAAAGCCCGCTCCATATGCAGCACTTGGCAATCTAGGTTACGGTGCCATCGCCGGGGGCACGCGGTTCCAGGGAGCGGTTGGGGTTATGTGTTTTGGCAAGGAGGGAGCGGAGCGCCCAAATTTGGTAGCTTTCTCCCTGAGAAAGCAGTAAGGGAGAGGGCAGCCCCGCGTCCTCCTCCATCCCTTCCTCCGAAACGCTTTACCTTTGCCCGCAGCTTCGTGGTTCTGCATCAGCAGCGTGGGGATGCTGCGCCCCCAAAAAATTGCATTCATCCCTTAATGCAGCGTAAGCCCCGTCAGGATTTTCCCATAACCTTGCGCTGCCGGTGTCTAGACGTGATTGTAGAAATACTCGCTCTTCTTATTAAAAGTAACTTTTTTTTTTTTTTAAAGAAAAAAGCTTCTTATTAAAGAAAGTCTCGATTCCCTTCAACCCACTCGCACTTAATTAAAAAGCTCTTAGAAGCACTGTTAATGACACATTCTAGACTGGAGGATTGCGAGACGCCTTGCTGTGTGGGTGGTGCGATGCGGGGGGGGGTTAGGTACGTATTTTAAGCTTTTTGCATCCTGTTGGAAAGGGTGGAGGTGGCTGATGCTCAACGCGACCCAGCCTCAATGAGGCACGAGCTGCGAGTACAGACAGGAGGCGAAGGGCTCGTGGCAGCCCAGTTGCCAATCCCTTCTTCCATCTCCGCTGCCGCAGTTGGTGTGTTTTAAGGCTCAGGAGATGAAGAACTTTTCACTGGTGGTGTGCAAACCCAGGGCTTGCTGGTGGCACTGCACCTTGCATCCTGCAGGCTGAGCGTGATGGAGCAGCTTGGGCTTCAGCAGGTCACAAGTCAGTGTGGATGCTTCTTTAACTTTTAATGAGCCCCAGGTAGAAACACCCTGGGCGTGAGTAAAGCCTCCCAGAAATGCCAGGTATTACAGTGGATTTGTGTGTAGCAAGCCTGGAGAGAACAGCCTGCAGGAGCCGAGGTGATATTTGTGTTTGGAATTCATTATAAACACAAAATAGATCGTCTGAAGGCAGGTGGTGGGGGAGAGACAGGCTCTTTACCCGTGCTAACCTGGTGCTCCTGCTCTCCCAGATCCTGCCCGCGTGGTGAACATGCCCCCCGTCATCTATGTTCCCATCGGGATACACGGATACATCCGTTGCCCGGTTGAGGCAGAGCCCCCGGTCACGCTGGTCAAGTGGAACAAGGACGGACGTCCCCTGCGAATCGAGAAGGTAACGAAGACCCTGGGGAGGGACACGTCAGGGCACGGGGCATTTTGGTCCCTTTTGTCCTCTGCAAACATCTCCAGGTGCCCCATGGGTCCAGCCTGCCCGTCAAGAGAGAAGCAGCCCCGTGGGTGGGATGACGCTGCTTTTCCTTATCAGCTGTGGGCAGAGTTAATTCGGGTTTTTGTGTGGAGCCCAGAGTGCCTGTAGACACGCTGTCTGCAACTCCCAGACCCAATGCCTGCTTCCATCTAAAGTCACCTTCTGATGGCCCTGTTTGTTTTTCTTCCAATGGCTACTGATGGTTAAAAGACTCTTTTAACAAGTCTCTGTCTTCCTATAATTGTGATTTGATAGTCTGAGCAAGGATATTGGCCATTAAATATTTAAACAAAATGCTTAGTATTTTAATTTTTTTTTTTCTTAAATTAACCATCCAAAGTTTTAATTCCTTCTAAACCTGTTGCTGCTGTGGTTACCTTGGTGCCCTCAGCCCCCTGGGTGGAGTTGTCTCCTTGGTGCTACCAGGATGAGTTTTTACTTAGGACGTGATAGATTCTTGTGTTAAACCTTTTGGGGTACTTGCTGAACCAGGCTACGTGAAAAAAAAAAAAACCTGCCGGTCACTGGGTGTGTATAGAGCAGGGCAGCCCTTCCCGTGAGGGCTGTGTTTGGACGGGATCATCTCGCCCGTATTTCCTCTCTCTGCATGGCTCGGATGCCAGGAATTGAATTGGGCATCTCCCTGGGACGTGGCCGTAGGTTTGTGGGGGAAATAATAACCTGTGGCGGGTGTAGGATACGTCAGCTCCCTTTTTCTCGCTGCTGCAGTATGCTGGCTGGAACCTGCTGGAAGACGGGTCGATCCGGATAGAGGAGGCAACCGAAGATGCTCTCGGCACTTACACCTGTGTGCCTTATAACGCCCTGGGTACGATGGGCCAGTCTCCCCCTGCCCGACTGGTACTGAAGGTAACTTTTCTGCTAAAATCCTTGCTCTGAGCCTTGCCTCTCCTAACCTCCAAGCTCCGGAGATGCTCCAGGTGCGCTCTTGCCGCGTGCGGAGCCGGAGGCGTGCTGAGTTCCCAGTGCCGTTCTCGCTGTCGCTGGGGTGGGAGCTGCTGGCTCTTCCTTCCCTGAACAAAAAGTCCTGTGCTTGCGAGCGGTGATTCATGGTGTCTCGCTGAGGTTCACGTGATAACGCTTTGCGTATCAGAGACACACAGCTGCTAAGACGGCTGCGGAGTTGTTGAAGTCAGGTTGATGTCTGATGTGATGTGGGTGGTTTTTTTCCTTTTTACTTCCTTAAAACTCAAACTAGATGGCCTAGTGTAGCAGCTCTTTGGAGAAAACTTCCCTCCAGTGTATAATTTGGTGTACTATAGAGCCTCCTTAGCGAAAGCTCTCTGCTGCAGTTTTCTTTGCAAGCGCCTCACCTTTACCCAAACTGATGATTCATTTGTTTTGGAAAAGGGGCTGGTTTTGGTGGTGGGAGCTGGTGTGGGTTGATGCTCTCTGCCTTTTCCCTTGGCTGCAGGACCCCCCCTATTTCACGGTGCTACCAGGCTGGGAGTACAGACAGGAGGCAGGGAGGGAGCTGTTGATTCCTTGCGCTGCTGCCGGAGACCCCTTTCCCATCATCGCCTGGAGAAAGGTACCCGGCCTGCCAGACAAATCTGCAGTGCCTTTGGCTTTTGGTGAATATTGCAGACAGAGAAGCCACACTCTGTCCCGGTAAGAACAAACTGCAGGTACAGCTGCTTCGCTTTGGGCTGAGCCACTGCCGTCCTGTCCCGCAGGTGGGTGGGGGAAGCCCGGCTTGTGGACACCAAGTACTTTAATCCCGTGAAACGGCAGCATCTACAAAGCTGAGTGCTGCCCCCGACCCAGCCACCCCTTAGCCACCCCTTGTCTTCCTCACGCACGGGACACCCTCCTTGCCTGCCTGCGAGGTGGTCACCAGCAGGACATGGCAGCCCCGGCAGTGCTGTTCGATGGGAGGGGATGTCCCACCAGAGCGTGCCCGGGGCTCTCTTGGTTCTGTTTCCATAAGGGTCAGCCGCTGCTTTGCTGCCCTGTGACTCTGAAGACCCTAGGGAGAAGCGGTTTTAATGGTGCTGGACTGGACTTAATGGGTTCAGGGTGTCCCTTTCTGTAGAGCCACCACCAGCGATGTGGCGGCACAGCCTAGGAGCAGCCAGGGCTTTCCAGTCCTCCTCCAGCCTTCCCTCTGCTTCCCACCTTCAGTGCTTCCGTAGGAATGCCACCGCACAGAGTATCTCCTGGGCTTTTTGTCCCCTGTCACAATCTTCTCTCCAAGCCTCCTGTCCCCTTCTTAGGGCTGCTGAGAGTGAGAAGGGTCCCTGCATGGCCCAGTGGGCACCATCCTGAGTCCTTGCAGAGTGGGATGCCGGATCTCTTTGAGTTTCCTTTTACCAGCACGAGGACAACCACGACTTGCACAGATTGCAAGTGACCTACCTGAAATTTGTTGGCTGTTTGATCTTTTTCTCCATTTTATTTCTCTTTCCTCCTCCTCACCATTCCTGTTCAGGTTTCTTTTCAACCCCTCTTGTGCCTTCTGGCCATCCTCCTCATGTCGTGACTCTGGGCTTGTCCCTCCTGACTCCACTTGGGGCTGGCTTGGGCTGGGATCAGTTTCCCAGTGCCAGAAGCAAGCTCCCTTGCTCCCCATCAGCGCACCAGTGCTGACCAGTCTCTTGAAGAACTCCTGAAGACTTGGGCTTGGCACTGGTAACCCCACTTGCCAGTCTGCTCCTCCACCCGTCCTGCATGGCATCAGGCTGTGGGTCCCGGTGTCGATCGTCAGAGACCCCTGCATGAAGAACAGCTGAAGAGGACTCAGGACATGGGATTTGCACAACTTTGGCTGATGGGCCTAGACATGAGTTGTTCCAAGATCCATTTTTCCGCTCGACTTGAGAGCCTCCGGGCACCTCCACGCACGCCATCCTCCCGTGTCCCTGTGGGGCCCTTGCTGCCCAAACCTCTCATGTGAAAGATCCTGCCTCTCCTCTGCCGCTGGCTGAGGGGCCCTTTGAGCATCTCCTGGGGCAGGTGGTACCTTCCCTGGCCTCGGAGAGTGTTTGATGGGGGCGATCGGTGCACCGTCAGCCTCCACAGCGGTTTTGGCTTTAGGTGCTGTAGGTTGAGCTCTGGCGCAGGGCTCTGTGTCCGTGCCAGTGCCGTGAGGTTTTCCTCTCGTGTGCGAGTGCTGAGCATCAGCCTCCCTGACGCATGCCTCTCGCGTTGCCCCGCCAGGTCCGCTCGAAAACGGCGAAACCCGGGGCCCCGCCTGCCTTGCCGCGACCAGAGAGACCAGATCCTTTGCCGGTGGCTGGCGGTGTCCCCTGGGCCGCGCAGGTAGCTTAGTGACCCCACTGCCGCCTCGCCCTGCCCTGCAACCTGCTTCTGAGTCGTGTTTTTTCTCTCTTTGCCCGAATTCTCCCCCCCAACCCCGCTCCTTGCCCAAGGTAGGGAAGCCCAGCAGGAGCAAGCACAACACGCTGCCCGGTGGCACCCTGCAGATCCGCTCCCTCGGCAAGGACGACCACGGCGAGTGGGAGGGCGTCGC
>NW_009693298.1:8119-13605 GCF_000703405.1 Apaloderma vittatum
GTCGTAGGTACGGGCAGGGGGGGACAGGACTTTGGGGACAGCTGGTGGCAGGTCCCTCAGGTGGGGATGCTTCCCATGAAAAGCGACGTCTCCTTTAAATGTTGTTTACTGCTGGAGCTGCCTTTTTCTGCTCTGCTATTTTGGTCACAGCTGTCCTGATGCTGCTTCTAGCAGAAATTCCAGGTGTCCTTACGAGTCGCAGCTGGGAGGAGAGCCCTTCCTTTGCCAGCCAGCATGTGGTTTTGCTCCCCTTTAACACATCCCTCTCTCGGCAGGCACAAGCCCTCACGCTCCGACCAGCGTACACGTTGTGGTCGCCATGACCTCAGCCAACGTCTCCTGGGAGCCCGGCTACGACGGTGGATACGAGCAGACTTTCTCAGTTTGGTACGGCCCTCTGTGAGTCATCCCGGCATGCTTTTGCTCTCTGCTTCTTTTCCTTCCTAGCCGACCCGAGCTTCGAGCAGCCGGGGGGAGGAGGGTGGTGAGGGTGGGGGGCCTGGCTCTGTGCCCACAGGCATTGCGAGGCTGAGCTCCCGTTCGGCGCCTCGGAGAGATGGGTGGTGGTGGGATTGTGTAGTTCCAGTGTTTCTTCTTCCTCCTGTGGTAGCCAGTACCTCCGTCTGCCCCAGCAGGTTTTATTTTGCTTATGGAACAAGGCAGACGCACTTTGCATTCGTGTAACTTTGCCTCCGGCATCTAATTTCAAGATAAACTGTTTATGAAGCTTAACAGCCAGGGAGAGGATAGAAAATGCAACCTTTATAGAGTGCGTCCGGGAAGAGCTGTGACTAAGCAGAAATGATCTCTCCTTGCTCTGTGGCTCCCTGGAGGTGGTTAAATCCCTGCTGAGTTCACAACCAGCCACTGTGAGGTGCCTGCTGGGGCTTTGCTCACATCATTTCTGTGCCAGCCTGCCCTGCCTGGCACCCAAAGCCAATGGGTGCGTCCTTGCCTTCCTACAGTGGAGCTGGGCTTGGCCCTGCCAGCTTTCCCCCAGGGCACGGGAGGGAAAATGTAGCTGCAGTGAGGTCGGAGTTTTCTTTGGGCTCTTGTCTTGCCCTTCAGAAGAGCTGTCCTTGAAAACGTGGAGGGCTGGTGTTCTTCAGCCTTTCTTCTCACTCTCTCTTTCCTTCCTTGCCTTAATGTGCCCTGATGGAGACTGCTGATAAAGTGGAAATAGGGTAGACGCTGCCTGTAATGATTTCTGCTCTGCTCCAGCCCGAGGCTGGACACTCACAGGGAGGGGCTGGGCAGTCTGTCAGGAGATGGAAAGAGGAAGGAATGGAGTGAGCAGAAAGGAAAAAGAGGGAGCTAGCAGAGCGGTGCTGCAGACCTGTAAACGTCCTTGGGAAGGAGTGGTTAAACCTTTCTGCTCTGGAGACGTGCTCACCTTGGAAGGAGGTGGCAGCTGCTGCTGCCCTTGCTCCACAAGCTGCTACGGGGATCCTGCCTCCTCGAGGCTCTTCCAAACCCTGCGCTGGGGAGAGCATTGTGAGAGAAGCTTGCCTTTGGAAATTTACAGGGTGCTGGGGGCACCTGGCATAGGGAGGCAGAGACCTGGGGGCTCTGCTGCTCCCTGGGATGGTGCTGTGTCACCTGGTGCTGGCCGGAGCTGGCCATCCGTGTGTTTTCTGCCTCGCTGTGACTGCGAGATGCTCCAACAACACATGGCTTTGCCTGCTGCAGAGCTCGTGCTCTCCTGCGGTTGTCCATGCTGAAAATGCAAACCCATCTCCCCAGGGACGGCCAGGGCCACCGCAGCATGCCACCTGCACACACGCTGGCCTCTCTTCTCCCGTCCTCGGGGTCGATGGGCTGCATTGACCCTTCACTCTTCCCACTCACAGCCCCTTGCCGTTGCCTGCCCACCCGCAGCAGCGCTGGGAAGAAGCTGGACGTGAAGTTGGTGGGATTAAAGGCAGGAGGGAAACCCGCTGGCTCAGGGCAAAGGGCTGCTCCGATGCCATCCGTGCCTGCCACGGGAGATCCTGGGAGCTGTAGTCCCAGCCAGAGCTGCAGTGATACACAGGCTTTCTTGCTGGTTTCCATAGCTTGCTGCTGCTTCTCCTGCCTCGCCTTTTGCACCCTTTACAGCAGTGTTATTTGTTTTTGCTCCATCGTTTACTTCCTGCTTGGTGGATTTAACTAGCTGTATGCTGCTGGCTACTGATATGCCCTATGCAGAATTAGACCCTCTGCAGTAATCCTTCCCAAATCCTCTGTGGACACCACGGAAAACCTGCAGCCGAGGGCTGGGACTCCCTAGAGCATCTCTCTAAGATGAGCACTTGCAGTGTCGTTGCAGTGCAGTAAGGCTGCTTCAGGGTGTGGGGCTCTTTCACCGTGCTGCTTCCCAGCAGGGCTGTGGTTTGTGGAGGTGGCTGCACGCTCCTGTGCTGGGGTCGTACTGGGATGGCTCTGGGAGCTTTTTTTTTTTGCCCTGGGTTTATGGGTGTCCTGTGCTCTCCGCGCAAGTGCCTCTGCTGCACTACTAAAACCCAGAATTGTGCCCTAGGCTGTGCTGGCAGTCCCTGATTTGTGCAAATATGGCAAAAATGGTGATTTAGTTAAATGCCTCTTGTGGGATTACATGTACAGGACTACAGCTGAGGGAGAACTTGGCTCTGGCTCAGGGGCTGTCGAGGTATAAATGGGAACAGGGCCCATCTCCTGCTCCATCCATCCCCGTTGCTGCACTTAATGGAGTAAAAATGTGCCAGCGTCCACTTTAGCCCGTGGGATCTGAGGGAGATAACCTCAGAGCAGGTCTGTCGGCGCTGCTTTTGTCCCTGATCCTGCTCAGAGGGTGCAGGTGGTGCACGGCAGAGGGGAGGGCTGCTAGCCCTGTCCGTATGACCTGGGGGATGCTGGCGTGGCACGAAGGCACGGTGCCCTGTGCCTGGCAGTCCTCGCGTGCGCCGTCCCCGAGCCAGCTCTTGGGTGAGTCCGTACATCGCTGCTGTCAAACCAAACCATCGCTCGGGAAAGCTCCATTTTTCGCTCGAGAAGTTAATGCTGCCTCTTTGTCCTCCCTGTCGAAGGCACCTTCCCTGAGGATGCTCCCTTTTCTCTCCGCAGGATGAAGAGAGCCCAGTTCGGCCCTCACGACTGGCTGTCTCTCCCTGTGCCAGCTGGTTCCAGTTGGCTACTGGTGGATACCTTGGAACCGGAGACTGCGTACCAGTTCAGTGTCTTGGCTCAAAACAAGCTGGGTACCAGCTCCTTCAGCGAGGTGGTCACTGTGAACACTCTAGGTAGGTCCTCCGTGGGCATGCGAGGAGGAAGGGGAAGGGATTCAGGAGGTCCATGGGGACAAGTGGCCCTTTGCCGTGGTCTGTGTGTCCTGTCTGCTGGGGATGGAGGTGGTGATGGGTGGTGGTAGTTTCTGCCCACATAGAAGATAGTTTGTGGTGTTTCCTGTATGAAGCTCGTAGACTTTGCAGGAGGTATGAGACTCCTGAAAGCTCGTCTGAAGAGACAGCGTGGGAGAGCTGTGCTGTACCAGTCACCTTTCAGATCTTCCTTAGGTTCATCTGGGGTCAGGAGGTTTTAATGGAGCACAAAATCACCTGCGTGCGGCTCAGAGCAGCAGCTGACACAAAGGGCTTTGTGCTGGTACCTGCTTTGGGGCTGTCTCAGACGGAGCTGGGAGGCAGCAGGAGCTTTTCTAACACTGTGCCCCTTTTCTTGGAGTCACTGCATTTAATCCCCTGCTTTTTGGAAAGCCACTTGTGTAGTTCTGAGATACGAGAGCACATGCCTGAGATGTGCCCTAAACTCCTGCAAGGTGGGAGCTGCTGCATCCTCTGTGCTTCCCCTCGCCCCATCTCAGTGTTGTCCCTGTCCCATCTGCTCTTTCTCCAGCATTCCCTGTAACAACTCCAGAGCCTCTGGTGTTGGTTACCCCACCGAGGTGCCTAACAGCCAACCGGACACAGCAAGGCGTCCTCTTGTCGTGGCTTCCTCCTGCTAACCACAGCTTCCCCATCGACCGCTACATCTTGGAGTCCCGCATCGCGGAGAGGTGGGAGATCTTGGACGATGGCATCCTGGGCACCGAGACCGAGTTTTTTGCCAAGGACTTGTCCCTGGTACGCAGAGGCTACTCACCTCTGGTGTTGCCACCATCTACTGCAGTGCTGGGGAAGCTTTTTGGGGTGGCTTGGTCCCCACGCTGGGATCTTTAAGCAGTTGGAGGCTGAGTTGGGGGACCTGACGAGTGTGTTTGGTGTTTCAGGACACCTGGTATGAGTTCCGGGTCCTCGCGGTCATGCAGGATCTCATCAGCGAGCCCAGCAACGTTGCTGGCGTGTCCAGTACAGGTAAGGCTGCTTCTTTTACCTTCAGTTGTGGGAGCATCTCTGCTTCTGAGCTAGCGTCATGCAGCAGCACTTGCTTACAGCAGCAATGGCTGCTTTGGTGCTTTTGCCCGAGATGCTCGGTCTGTGAGCTGGGCTGATGGTTGCCTGGTTAGGATCAGTGTCTGGGCACACTGCTGGCCCCGTGCTGCCTCCCGATGCAAATGGACCAGCAGCCCTCGGAGCGGGCAAGGACAAACAGCCTCATTTGGTCCTTCCCGTGGAGAGCAGCCTTGTCGTGTGTCCGCTGGCGCAGCGGCAGCACGTCTTGGCTCTGCGGGGTGCTCGCGGAACAAAGCTCTGACCGGGGCATTGCGCAGCCTGGAAATGGGAGTGAAAGGTGTGGAGAGGGAAACGTAGCACTGCAGTGCAGAGACTCCAAGGGGAAAAAAAAGAAAGCTTTGCAACAGGAGACTGCAACGCGCTGCAGCTCGTGTGCTTACCCTGCACCCTGATCTGGCTTGGAGGATGCTCCTCCAGCAAGGGACAGGCGAGGGGATGTATGTGATGGGGAAGGCGAGGGCAGCTAGGAGGAGATAGGGATGAGTCAAACCCTGCTTTTATGGCTGTGGGAAAAACCGAGGAATCACCTGGCTCCGCTGTGCGTGAGAATGCAGCGGTCTCTCTCTGCCCCCAAGTGGTGCCGGCTCTGTGTGGAGAGCTGCCTGCTTCCATGCCCTTCGTTTTCTCTCCCCATTCTCCTGATGGGCTTTGGCAGCGCTTGCGGGGTTTGCGTGCTTCCCGGCCCCAGCTGCCCTCCCAGGCTGAAAGCTGGTGCTCCGAACGGAGCGGCGAAAGTGCTGTTTTTGCAGGGTTTGCATCCACAAATGGCTGCAGCTGAGTGGATGTGCTCGTGGTTAGCAAAAGGGTGTCACAAGCCCAGTTTTCATTGAAGAGCCGAAATATTTTCCCCTGTGCAGCATACATTGTGCTGCTACAGCCTGAGCTGCAGGGAGACCGGGAGATAACTGCAAGTGTGGTGCAGTTGCTTGCACACACTGTGTTTGTGTGGTGTGGAGGCTTCTTCCTGGGGGTCCATCAGCCAAGCCAAAAAGGTTTATCTAAAGGTTTTGTTAAATCCCTTGGTGGTGGACTAACAAAGCCAAGTGCCGGGTCATGCGCTTT
>NW_009693299.1:0-277 GCF_000703405.1 Apaloderma vittatum
GGTACAGCGTGGAGTTGCCCATCTCCTCCGGGCTCAGGTTGGTGCTGTTGAGGTGGATCTACAAAGGGAAGCACCGCCGGGCATCAGCACCCCTCCCTCCTGCCGCAGGACCCCACCACAAGCACCGAAGAACCCGAGCATCCCCTCCGGCACGGCCGCCCGGGCACCTGGGTGCAGTTGCTGGAGTAATCGCTGGGGTTGACGATCTTAAGCTGGTAGAGCATCTTGCAGACGATGATGATGCAGGTCCAGACGGTGGAGAGGCAGGAGGCCATGT
>NW_009693299.1:361-621 GCF_000703405.1 Apaloderma vittatum
TGGGGTGCCTGGCTGAGCCCCTCTACCCCAGCACCCCAGGGCTGGTACCTCCTGCAGGGCCACCCAGATGGTGTAGACAGCCACCAGCTTGAGGATGTGGAGCTCCAGCAAACGCCGCATGAAGACCTGCCCGCGGGTCAGCGTGTCCGAGAAGGTCCAGCCCAGCACGATCAGGCGCTCCAGCACCAGCCCCCACTTGGTGGGCACTGAGGGGACATAGATTGTCACAGACACCCCTGCAGCCACCCCGGCACAAGCGA
>NW_009693299.1:648-1769 GCF_000703405.1 Apaloderma vittatum
TTGGAGGATGCCCCAATCCACATCCACACTTGAAGATCACTCCAAATCCATCTCCCTACTCTCCCAACAACCTTCATGGCTTGGAGGATGCTTCAAATCCATCCCTGCATCTCCCCATCTCATCCTGGCTTGAAGGACACCCCAAATCCATCTTCCCATCCTGCTAGCCCCTTCTTTGCTCAGAGGACATCTCAATCCATCCGCACACCCTCCCATGTTTGAAGGACACCTCAACCCAACTCAGTACCCCACCAGCCCCTTCCTGGCTCAGAGGACACCCCAATCCATCCTCATACCCCGCTCCAGACTTAGAGGACACCTCAATCCATCCCTGTACACCCCAGCTGATCCCTGGCTTGCAGGATGCCCCCAATCCATCTCCCCATTCTCCCATCCTTGGAGAACCCAAACCAATCCTCTCACCCTCCCACACTTCGAAGAGAACTCCAATCCATCTCCTGAACCTCCCAGCACCTAAATGGCTTGGAGGATGCTCCAATCCACCCCCGCATCCTCCCCAGCCCCTTCCAGACTTGGAGGACACCCCAAATCCACCCCTGTCCCCCCTGTCCCTGCCCAGTACCCTGTGAGGCAGTGTCAGAGTCACTGGTCCTGGCGGTCTCGGCAGCAACCGCATCCCGCAGCAGCCGGCTCCCGTGCAGCTCCTCGGGTCTGAGGGGAGGATGGTTCAGCACAGGAACAGGGGGCTCAGGGTAGAGTTTGGGGGGTCCCCCCAGTGCGGGGCCCTACCTGGGGATGTGGCAGGGTGACGGAGTGGCAGCAGGGATGTCCTCCAGGTCGGTGATGTGCATGAAGCGATGGTGGAAATAATGGAGCTGGAGGATGCAGGCGAGGAGGAAGAAGCCCGGGATGAGGGTGCTGGAGAAGAGCTCGGAGACGCTGAACTGCTCCAGTCCCAGGTCACTCAGCCTGGCCAGGGAGGGGACAATCAACCTGGCGCCACATCCACCCCATCCTACGAGGGCATCAGACTGCCAAGCTGGCACTCAACGCCAACGCCCTGCCGTGCCTCAGTTTCCCTATATGCAACACATCCCTTGGCCGTGCCCTGGTGCCACCACGGGGACCCCGCGGTGGGTCGGGGACACTCACTGCTCATC
>NW_009693299.1:1908-2121 GCF_000703405.1 Apaloderma vittatum
GGACGGAGACATCAGCGGGGCCACGCTGGGGATGAGGATGAGGGATCCCCAGCCCCCCGCAGCTACCTGGAAGAGGGTGAGGCAGAGGAGGAAGAGGAACATGTAGACGATCTTGTAGACGACGAGGCGCCCGGCGAAGCTCACCACGATGAACATGCCGGCGCAGACGCAGATCCAGTACTTGGCATAGAAATCCTGCACCAGCACCCCCAG
>NW_009693300.1:0-4658 GCF_000703405.1 Apaloderma vittatum
GGAAGGCAGGAGAGACGTGGAGCGAGCGTGAAGGTTTGCTGGAGAAGCCAGTGTGAGGAGCTCTTTGATGGGCAGCTCCTTTGATCAGAGATCTGAATATAGCCCTCACGTTTCCTCCGTGTGAGCCCGCTGCCTAATTACCAAACGGCAGGGCCGCTTTGAGTCCTCGGCACGTTGCTGTAATAGATTTCACCAAGTCCAGCCTGGAGAAGGACATCGATTCCCCCCTCAGCCTCAGCCTCATGCTAAACATTGCGTCCTATTGATTTTTTCTTTTTTTTTCTTTTTTCTTTTTTTTAAAAAAAGAATTTTCTTTATTTTCATTAAATCATTAATCAGGGAGAAATCTACATTTTTATCATTTCTATGGCTGGAGAGGAAGAGAGGAAAGTTATATTGCCATAGAAACCGTTCCCTACCATTCTCAGCCTCGGAGCAGTCCCTCTTGTGCTGTCTCTTGTCAAAAGGCGTAATTGTTGCTCCTGATCTTCACTGCTCAATTAGCAGTGATGTCTCCCTTCATGTTAATTGCTGGAGATGGGAGGAAGTAGGACAAATGTAACCTTTTAGATGAAAAGATCTCTCCCCCCCCTTCCCTTCTCCGCCTCTCCTCACTTGCAGGCACTTGAGGGCCCCTCTGCAATGAGCTAGAGAGGGGGGGAATTCCTCCAGCCCAGGATGCTCCATCACTTCCACACAGCACCAGGCTGGGGACCCCTCCCCATCTTCCTTATCCCTTTATCCACAGCACGACCCCTCTGTATCCCCTCCCTGTTCCTTCTGCCTCTTTCTGCAGCATCACCACCAGCTCAGCCTCTTCCCAGTCACCTCCAGGGTGCAGGTGTCAAACACCCCATCATTTCCTGGGCTGGGTCAGCCCTTCAGGGATGCTCGGTCCAGCTCACACAGGATGGTCCCACGCTGCAGCGGAGCTAGGATGGCCCTCCTGCATCAGCAATGGCACGGGGTGGGTTCACAGTGATGGGGTGGCTGTGGTCCAGGAGCAGGGGGACTGCTGCATATGCCCAGGAGTAAAAATTGGTGACAAAGCAGAGATGAGTGCGGAAGGTAGAGGTGGGAAAATGAGCACAAGGTTTTCTTCTGCAGAGATGAAGCAAAAAACACCAGTGTAGCATTGATATCAGCAATGACTCCAGGCAGGTAGAGAACTCCAAAACTGCTGCCTGGGCACAGAGGTTTTTTTGGTCTTGAGGGAAGCCAGACAAGCCAGACAATACGTTAAGGAGTGGAGAAGTGTGGCAGCTGCCTGTAGTCCAAAGAAGAGCCCTTAAACAATGACTGGAGTGTCTGTAAGACACAAATCACCCTAACCAGGCATGATGGGGAGGACACGGACCCACGCGGCGCTGCCAAGCGTGAGCGGCAGCAGCAGAGATAGACAGGGACGTCAGCCCCAAGGGTAACCCCAAAGCAGGGACAAGGCAGTCTCACCAAACCCAAAGCACAGGACCCCTTCACCGTGTACCAGCTAATGAAACAAATGAGCTCTTGAAGCTCAGGGTGGTGGTGAAGGCAACGTGGACAGCTGGCTAATAGCAGCAGATAGAGGGTGTGAGACCTTCCGAAGAGCTGACCAGCAGTCAGGAGGTGGGTGTAAAAGAAGAGGGTTTCACCACTCATGGGGGACACTAGGGCAACCTGTTAACTCTGTAGGATCGCCAAGAAGGTCCAGGGCAGATCCAGCTAGCAGAGACTGACAGCAAGAAGAAATTATACTACCTTATGACAGTCCTTTGACTCAAACCTGTTTGGGAGTGAAGTGCGGTGGTGGTGAGGCCAAGAGAAATCATGAAGCAAGGGGACACCTCACCTTGAGGTGAGGGCAAAGGACATGGGCAGAGCTGCTCACACCTTGAGCAGGGGCAAGAGATGCTTGCCAGCCTGTGAAGTGATCATCCCGACCACTGGCATGTTTGTCCCCTCGGGCTGATTTTCTCTTTTGCCGTACTGCCGAGTCAGACAGTAATTACTCACTTTCATCTCACGGAGTGGGGATCGGGGAAGCCAATCTCATAAAGCCAGAATTAGGTTACTCTCCCGGCTCCCGTCACTTGCAAGATGTATTGTTGAGCAGATCCACCACCAGCCCCTGCTCCATGGTAATCTCCACCTTATTAGGCCATTGCACTTCTGCCTGGATGCTGCTGGCCAGAGGTCCTCCTGCTCCTGTGCTGGATGCCCTGGCTGCTCCTGGCAATGGTTTGTAGGTCCAAGACAAGGACTCATCCCAACACCATGCGTCAGCCCTGGGGCCACCTCGCAAACATGGCCCTGGCTATGTGTGTACCTTCTCTAACGCCTGAGATGCTTGGGATGCTCCGGAAAACCTTTGAGCTAGGTAAAAAAAAAATAAAAAGCCACATGAGGCTGAAAAGAGGCATTTTAGGGGCTAGTGCATGGAGGGATCACTCGAGGATGCTTCCCTGCATGGATGAGCACTTCCCTGGCCCCTTGGCTCCGGAAAGCACGGAGGAGCAATCGGCAAGCAGTGGCTCAACCTCCCCGCTTCCCTTCCGCTGGATGCAAACAAGCCCTTAACATTTAAGCAAGTGCCTCTGCTTGTGGAGACACGCGGGGTGCCGAGTGCTCACTTCAATGCACCTCGTGACTCACAGCCCTCTGTGAGAAGGTCGGGGAGGAGGATGGTGACAGAGGGGAGAGCACCCAAAAGCACCAGGCAGTTCCCCTCCTGGCAGCAGAAGGCCAGGGCGCCCGTCACTCTGCCGCCTGGACTCCATCACTCCTGCCACGGCTGCAATTAAAACTCACCCTGAACGCTTGCATTAATGTCAGGCTTGCATCTGATTTCTCCTGCACCAGGTAAGGAGGGGCCGGCAGTCTTGGAGAAGGATCACACGTGGCAGCTTTTAATAGAAACCCGCCCGCCTATCACTGGCTTCTCATTATTCCTCTTGAAACATTTGCTAATTACTAACAAGCCCGTGTTTGCGTTTTGGGTGTAACGTTCCCCTCTGCAGACTGGTCTCCCACTTCTTCTGGTCCACACCTACACTTGGGAGGCCTCAGGGAAGGTGTGACATGCAGGGTAGGCTCCAGGAGGGTTGTAAGGACCTGCTTCCTTCTGGAGATGGACCCAGGCATGGGTGGAAAACAGCTCCCTGTAGTTTCTCTCCCCTTCCAGGCACATCCTTTCCCCTTTTTAGGGAAGGACAATTCCTCTAGAAGTGTCTATTAAACCTGATGAGGCTTTGGGATCACACCGATCACTCCCTCCCACCGTGGAGATGCTCTGTTGGACCAGGACACCACTGCCACCAGCTCTGCCTGGACAAGATGTTCACCCCTGTGCCAGGGTCAGCCTGCCCCACTCTGACCCTCTAGAGCCTTACTCTGTGTTGTCCCCAAGCTCCCAGGGACACTGGGACTTGAACATGTCAGCAAGTTCTCATCTCCCAGTTGCTTCCCAGGGACGTGCCGCCTTTCTCTCCCATGCTTGGGAGGACTGGGGGATGGTGAGCATGACAGGGTAGGGCTGGGGACCTGCTGCTAGAGGTGCTTTGTAGGGACTGAGAGAGCTAGATCTCAGGGGCTCTAACCCCGTGGGACATCTCCTTTGCCTCTCACCCTGTGTTTGGGATCTCCCCTGGGGTGGCATGAGTCAAGGGACAGAGGGAAGGCACCAGACAGGGGAAAACAGGGTTGGGAAAAGGGGTGGAGGCTTGTTTTAGAGGACATTGCAGGGAGGTGCAATGCTGAACAGCCTCCTTCCCCCCTGTTACCCGATGCGCTGGGTCTCACACACTGCCCTGTGCCAGCCACCCGCTCCTTGTGCCCAGTTTGCCAGGGCAGTGAGTGCTCAAGCATCTCTACATTGTGTGCCTGGCCCTAAGAGGGGCTGGAGAAGGGGAGCATATGGGCTGAGCCCTGTTCCAATCATTCCTAACGCAGGGATGCCAGTCGGGACCCCTCAAGGTGGGCAATCCCTGCGAGGGCTCCTCTTCATCTGTGCCAGCCCTGGCAACTCCCTGCTCCCCTGCAGGTCCCACCTGCATGCAAAGCCCTGTGTTTCTCCAGCAGGTTACTACACACGGAGTCTCTGGTGCCTCAGAAATACTCTTTTTACCCTGGTGCAATCGGCTTCCCTCCTCCTGCTGACACCAGGGATGACAATGGGGTGGGAGAAGCCGGAGAGATACATGGAAGACTCGCAGCCTTACCCACCCACCTCCTGAATATCGAGGCTGAGGTTTCAGTGGTTGGAAAGGGGCCAAGGCAGGTGCCTCTCTGGCTGGGGAACCCACCAGGCATGAGAAGGGAGACCCCCAAGGCACCCAGCTCTCTGGGGGGCTGGCCAGCTCCTGCTGCCACCTGCATGAGTGACAGCTCCCAGCCCCCCAGCCCACCTCCCCCCATGTCAATCCACTGGGGAATTATTTATCCTGACAATAGCAATTGTCTGCATGGGCCCTTCCCCCTCTCCAGTACCTACCCCAACAAAGGAAATCATCCTGATATGAAAGGGAAAATTAAATTACCCCAATAAAGACTTAGTGCTGCTTTAATGACATCACCAGACTCAGGCGCTAATTAGCTGAGTACAAAGGAAGCTAAATGTGAAAACGTGAATTTTTGTTCCCTTTTCTCCTGTCGTAGAGTCTCAGGAGTGGGAGTCTTGG
>NW_009693300.1:4722-5700 GCF_000703405.1 Apaloderma vittatum
CGGCCGCGCGGCTGTGGGCGCATGCCAGGTTCTGCTCAGCAGCACCAGAGGGGGAAGAGCTCCCAAAGGTTTTGGGAAATGTGTATAGCAGCTGGAGCCCGTTTGGATCCAGCTGGGGATCCCCGGCGTGCCAACGCTTGAATCCTCTTCTATGCCATCCCTGGCCACTGCAGCCTGGGCTCAAGCGCACTCCTCTCGCTGGGTTTGTGCACCCACACGCCTCGCATGGCGTGCTGCACAGCACTGCACACTCACACCTCCCACAGAGAGCGTGCACTGCGGGCACACGCCTCCCTGCACTGCGCCTCCCTGCACTGTGCCTCCCTGCACTGCACTTCACTGCACTGCACACGCTCATGGCTCACTGCAAACATGCCGCAGCACAGGTGTCTGCACATGTCCCGTCGCACACGTGAACGGCGCACACGTCTCCCACTTGCACAAGCAGCCCATTTCACGCCCGGTGCAGCTCCATCTCCCACGCACTGTACACGGCCGCGCACCCTCACTGCATGCCTCCACTGCAGGAACAGGCAGCTCACACTATGTGTGCACACCTCACACCACGGCCAAGGCACAGACCCTTGTGTCCCAGGTCCGTGTCCCCGTGCTCTGGGCAAACATTGTGGCCCTGAGCCTTGCCTGCATCTCCCAGTATGCTGCCAGCACCTCCCTCTGAGCTGTGCTGAAGCCAACCACCCTCCTTCCTCCCCACACCCCATCAAGGCATCATTTCTGTTTGCAGCACGCAGGCTTGGCCAACTCCTGTGCACTGACATATCTCCCTCATTGCTGCGGACCCCACCCTGGGAACCCTGGCCCTTCAGCCCTTGCAGCCACCTCCGCACCCGTCACCCTGCCAGGCACGGACTTACCGGTTTAGCTCATGCTGGTTTTCTTCCAGTCCTGTCTGAACGGCAACAGCTCTGAGCAGCATGACAGTCCCTGGGAGAGAGCTTGGCAGCATCCCGGAGCTGC
>NW_009693300.1:5715-6313 GCF_000703405.1 Apaloderma vittatum
ATGGGATCCCGCAAAGGATCAGAGGATCACTCGGCAATGGGGGCTACAGCAAACCCCCAGCAAGCAGCGAGACCCAGCCCTGGGGCTGCCTGATGGGACCACAGCTGGACTGTGAAGGGGAAATGGGGAGGAGAGACAGGGCATCTTCACTTCCCTTTATTCACCTCCATATTTGGGGCTGTTTTTATCCCAGTTGGAGGTGCTGCTACATCTAACCCCCCCCTCCCCCTTGGATAATTTCTCATGAGGGTGAGAAG
Organism: Apaloderma vittatum; assembly: GCF_000703405.1. NCBI lineage: Eukaryota > Metazoa > Chordata > Aves > Trogoniformes > Trogonidae > Apaloderma > Apaloderma vittatum. The sequence goes on from NW_009693300.1 coordinate 5,973, forward strand.
CAGCGCTCCTGCTCCTACCAGTTGCAGAGAAGCGGTGGGGGAGGGAGGGGGGGGCTGCTGATATGTAAAGCCTCATTTTAATTAAAGCTTAAATTATCCAGAAAGGCAGGGTATTACTGCCTGCATCCTAAATCTCAGCCCAGCCCCTTGGTCTGCACTTGTATCCCCTCCCAAGCATGAGGGTCTATCTCAGACAAATTTTGGAGAGGATGTATTGACCCCTCCTCCTTGCAGGTTGTACCCCTTCAGCTGCTCAGGCCAGGCTGGCAGCAGAATAATTCTGTCCCAGTGCCATCTGTTGCTCCTAACTGTACTCGGGGGACACTGGCCCCCAAGCGCGC
>NW_009693300.1:6347-6697 GCF_000703405.1 Apaloderma vittatum
CCCTGCAGCCTCACTGCCAGCTCCCACATGGGGTGACACTGCTGGGGACCATCTGATCCACCCGAGATTTAAGGGAATGACTGGTCACCCTCACCCCACTGCCCTTGCCTCCCGCTGCTGGGGTTCATCCAAGAGGGATGGGTGCGAATGTCTCCGTGCCTCCTTAAAATGACATAGCTGGTCTCCATGGCAACTCTTCTCTGCCTTTCGCCTCAGACCAAGAGCATCATCTACTCCATCATCCCTGCAGGCCAGGACCTGGCCTCCCCGGAACGAGGCTGAAGGGGTGCTGAGGCTGCGGGACCCTTGCCCACCCCGCATCTGTGCCCCGCTGGCGGCGCCAGCTCCTG
>NW_009693300.1:6772-7000 GCF_000703405.1 Apaloderma vittatum
ACCCTCCTGCGGCACCTCCCGCCGCCACTTTCCGCTCCGGCCAGTGCTGCAGGATGCCCGGCATGGCCACGGCACAACCCGCCAGAGCTGCGGGAGCGGCGAGGCTGTGTCCGGATGGAGCTGAGTGCCCTGGGGAATACTGTGTGGCCCCTGCCCAACCCCGAAGGCTTGCAAATTCGCAGCAAAGCCTCTTTGCTTTGCATCCACCTCCTCCTGCGAACAAGCAGG
>NW_009693301.1:0-1167 GCF_000703405.1 Apaloderma vittatum
GAAATAAGGGAGAAATGGTGGTTTTCTCCTGCGGGTCCTGCACAGGGAGCTTGGCGGTGACGCTCTGGGTGTCTTTGGGGATTGGTTCCTGGGCTTTCCTCATCCCAGACCAGGCTCTGGCTCTCTCCCGAGATGCAGGAGATGCTGGTGGCATCTCCTGGGCTGTATTTTGCAGCTCAGTCTGAAAAAAGTCCAGGAGACGCTCCTGTGCGCGGAGCCAGCTTCATGGGGACGTCTGTCCCCAAGGCCACCCTCCTGCTGACCCCTCCCAGGGTGGCAGCGGGGAGCAAAAATCCTCCAGAGAGGAGGTAGAAGAGAGAGGGTGGGGAAGAGGAGGGAAATCTATAGAGCAGGCGAGGAAAGAGTCCAGTGAGAGAGAGAACTGTAGGAGAAATACTAAAAAAAGTGGAGGGGAAAAGGGGCAGAGTGGAAGAGGGAAGATGCTGGAGGGCCAAGAGGACGAGGGGACAAAGCAGGGGACAGGCAGAGGAGGAGGGGAAGAGCCGAGGCAGCGCAGTACCCGCGGGAGGATGCTCGAGGCTCCAAGGCTGGCACAGGGTGGGTGACAGCGGTGGCACTGATGGAGCTGGAAAGCCCCGAAGGTCTCCAACAGCAAGAACATCCCCATATCCCCAGCTCTCATTATCAGGGGTGCTGGCTAACGAGCCCAGCAGAGCAGGTGAGCAGCACCCATCGCCCGGCGATAAATCTCCCGCGCGGTGCAGGCGCCGCCAAAAGCCTTCCAGCAGGATTTATCTCCCTTTCCCACTTTCCCCGCCTTCCCGCAACCGCCACGTGGATTCCCCGCGGCCAGGGAAGACAAGCGAAGATGCTTTTCTTTTGTCTCTGCCGCCTGCTCGCCGCGGCTCCCCGGTTCTAATCCACCCCGTCCTCCTCCCCTCCATTCACAATTTTCTTCCCATCTTCGCAGAGAAAGAAAAAAGACAAGCCTTTTTCTCCTTTTTTTTCTTTTTTAATTGGAAAAAATAAATTGACGTCATGGAGGTGGCAGCAGTGGAGAAGGAGGGATAGAGACACCCCAATAGTCGAGTCCAGTTCTGGTCAGTCCCGGGGGTTTCACTTCCCTGAGCCCCCACAAGACACCCACCTCAGCTCACGGCTGCTCGTTATTCCTTAGAGCCCTTACAAATCATTTATGCTACTTCT
>NW_009693302.1:0-18251 GCF_000703405.1 Apaloderma vittatum
ATATTTTATTATTATATATATATTTTATATACCACTGTCGACTGGTATTTCAACTTGTTTACAAGGACATAAACAATTGTGTTAGAAGTTTAAAAATTTACAAGCTAAAGGAGACCTGAATTTTTCACTGTAAATCTACTCACAGACAACTTGCAGCCTTCTGAATGTGGTCATCAGACATGCTGGTCTTAAGAGAACACAGGTAAAGGTGCCTGTAAATAAGAAGTAGTGTAGGCTTTCCCAGCAAGTACAGCAAAGCGGTTTTTAGCCAAACTGAGAGGCCACTGATTTCACATACGTATGCTTCAATGATGTCAGCAATTTTAGCAAGGAGAAAAAGCCCATCTCCTGCTTTCTGTGAAGTTTCTACAGTATGGAAAGATATGGAAATATGCTGAGAGATTACACCATTTATTTCACCTGGTAAAAAGGAGATTTTTGAGCCTGCCCTGTGAGAAATATCATGAACTTCAAGCACTGGTGCAAGAAATGAGAGAAGATGCATTCTGGGGCATATTAAACATTATTGGAACTGACATCTGACACACAAAGAGAGGAAATATCTAAAAGCTCTATTTTCACTGAACCTAGGCAATATGAGGCAGCAGAGTCAATTAAATGGCATGGTAGAGGGGCTGACATAAAGCTAAAAGAATTCACATGAGATTTTGAACTTTGTATCACTAGTGATGAACTCATATGTTTAATGCAATGATCTCCTAGATTGAAAGAGAGGTAAAAGGAGATAAGAGTTTTAAATGGCATTGTACGGAAATTCTGGAAATAAAGACTTTTTGAATAGAGGGCACTTCACAGAATCACAGAATCATAGAATGTTAGGGGCTGGAAGGGACCTCAAAAGATTATCTAGTCCAGCACCCCCACCAGAGCAGGATCATCTACAGTAAATCGCACAGGAACGCATCCAGGCAGGTTTTGAATGTCTTCAGAGAAGGAGACTCCACAGCCTCTCTGGGCAGCCTGTTCCAGTGCTCTGTCACCCTCACAGTGAAAAAGTTTTTTCTAATATTTTTGCGGAACCTTCTATGTTCCAGCTTGTAGGCATTACTCCTTGTCCTGTCATTGGACATCACCGAAAAGAGCTTGGCTCCGTCCTCCTGACACTCACCCTTGATGTATTTATAAACACTAATGAAGTCACCCCTCACCCTCCTCCAAGCTAAAGAGACCCAGCTCCTTCAGCCTTTCCTCATAAGGGAGATGTTCCACTCCCTTTATCATCTTTGTGGCTCTGCGCTGGACTCTCTCAAGCAGTTCCCTGTCTCTCTTGAGCTGAGGGGCCCAGAACTGGACACAATATTCCGGATGTGGCCTCACCAGGGCAGAGTAGAGGGGCAGGAGGACGTCTCTCAAACTACTAGCCACCCCCATTCTAATACACCCCAGGATGCCATTGGCCTTCTTGGCCACAAGGGCACATTGCTGGCTCACGGTCATCCTGTTGTCCACTAGAACTCCCAAGTCCCTTTCCCCTACGCTGCCCTCCAGTAGGTCAGTCCGCAACCTATACTGACACATGGGGTTATTCTTTTCCAAGTGCAAAACTCTACACTTGCCCTTATTGAACTTCATAAGATTTCTCCCCACCCATCCCTCTAGCCTGTCTAGGTCTCTCTGAATGGCAGCACAGCCAGTTTTGTGTCATCAGCAAACTTGCTGACAGTGCTCTCTAATCCTTCGTCCAGATCATTGATGAATATGTTGAACAGTACTGACCCCAGTACTGACCCCTGAGGGACCCCACTAGACACAGGCTGCCAACTGGACACTGCCCCATTGACCACAACTCTCTGACTTCTTCCCTTCAACCAGTTAGCGACCCACCTCACTACTTGGTCATCCAGACCACACTGCCTCAGTTTACTTATGAGGATGCTGTGGGAGATGGTGTCAAATGCCTTACTGAAACCCAGATAGACCACATCCACTGCACTGCCACCATCCAACCATCCATCCACCTGGTTATGTCTTCATAAAAGGCTATCAGGCTGGTCAAACATGACTTCCCCCTAGCAAAGCCATGCTGACTGCTCCTAATAACCTTCTTGTCCTTGATATGCCTAGAGACAGTGCCAAGGATAAGATGTTCCATCACCTTTCCAGGGATGGAGGTGAGGCTGACCAGTCTGTAATTAACCGAGTCTTCCTTCCTACCCTTCTTATAGACTGGAGTGACATTTGCTTTCCTCCAGTCTTCATCCAACACCTATAATCCAGTAACAAATGCTTAGTTACAGTAACATTGAAAAGATTGTGCTGTAGTGGGACCCAGCAGGTCAGGTCAATCAGTCTCATGAACTAGCTTTGCCATCTAATTGATGCCTCTTGAAATAGTATGTGTCATCTCACCCAAAACCAGGTGTGCAAATTTAAGTAGGAAATTGCCTGTACATGATCATGAAAGAACATCTAACTACACAGTTCATTCCAAGGTAATTTTTTTAAAGTGTATTGGACATATATTCTCTGAATAAAACACTTGTGAACAAAAGGCATTTATAAGAAAGAATATTTAGAGAAAAACTCTTTTTTTTTTCTTTTCAAATTATCATTCCTGCAACATGCAAGGTATATTTTCAGAATTTTGCAAGCTGCACAAAATAAAATATTTGAAAATGTATGGGAAGATCAAGATCGAATTACATACTGACAGATTCATAAATTGCATATTGATAGGCTCATAGAAGAGCATGAAGAGTACCAAACTTGAAAGTCAGAAATGAATATATGTTATTATATATATGGAATATATACAACAGTCCACACAACTGAGTCTATATAAAGATATATGTTTTGAAGTAATGGGTCACAGATGTGGAAAACAAAATCACAATCTGTCATATTCAGAATAAATTACTTACTCGAGAGATAAATTCACAAATTTTGCCTCAGCTCTAAAGTACTACAGAATAAATCACATACAAAACTTTGAATTCAGAGAAACTTCGTATCTCTCACTGTATTTACAGACTATATCTCTCAAGCTTTCTAAAGGGACTGAAGCTAACGTATAGCATTATTATGGATACTCACTTTATAGAGATAACAGATCTCCCTCAGATAAGGTAGTCTGACGTTGTACTTGTAAGATATGAAGCGATTCAAAAAGCCTGAGGCTCACCTGACCTTAGTGGAAGCAACAGTCCAGAATAAGGATGTTTCTTAATACTTTTTCATGAAAAGTTACACAGTGTCACTGAAGCTGAAAAGCTTCCATTTTGCTAAGCCTAAGTATGCTAAACTAGTCTTGCTCTGAACAAATGCATCCATCACTGAAATAAACCTAATTGTGCAGTGACTGAAATTCTTTGAGGGGCTAGGGGAATTCCTGAGCATTGTACATTTGTAATGATTCATGTACTCCTATAAAATACACGAGTTTCAGAAAAATGGTCAGTAGATTCAGATATACACCTAGAAAGGCAAGAACTGTAAGCAGTGTGAATTTGTAGTGAAAAAGGTTTAATAGGACAGCCCCAAGGCATCCTCCCAACTACAATTTGTATTTATCTTGAAGATTCTAACATAGCTATCAAGAAATAAGAACAGTCTATGGACTTAACCACAAACATTTAAGATCAAAAAATCTAATAGGTGGTGAAAACAAACTATTTTGGATAAGGGGAATAGATATTCACAAAAAAAGTATGAAAAATCAGCTAAACTGGGCATACTAGATACATAGTATTACACACTTTTTTGTATTCACTTGGAGACAAAGTCAGCCGAAATAAAATAATGAAATAAAGACGTGTAGATGTGGTGCTTAGGGATATGGTTTAGTGGGAGACTTGGCATTGCTAGGTTAACAGTTGGACTTGATGATATTAAAGGTCTTTTCCAACCTAAATGATTCTCTGGTTGTACGACTAATTCAGGGACATTATCAGCATCCATGCAATAGCTAAGGGCATGATACAAATTCAGAAAGAATATGAGAGAGAACTAAAGAAAGCAATGACAGAAAGTAGCAAGTAGGATGAGATAACATCCAGGACTTTGTGAAAAAAAAAATCAAATGCATTAACTATACATTCTCTCCATGGAAAAGAAAACCGATTGACAGAAGAGCTGCAGTCATAGTCTGGTACAAGGCTTCTATATAGCACAAAGGTGCTGTTGAAGATTATATTCCTTGCACAGTTATTTCAGATAAAGAGTCAGTGGCTCCCCTGCTGAGACAAAAAACTTTTAGAGAATGAAGCTGGGAAATGTTAATGAGAACGTAACAAAGTATTGAAACAAGTACATTAAACAAGAACTGGGATGCTACACACAAGCCAATATCATTCAGTGAAGTCAAAAAATGGCTTAGGAACTGGGTTTTTACAATACCACAACAGTAGGTGTAACAAGAGACAGACAGTTGTAACAAAAGAAAGAAAGAATTTCTCAGCTGAGAAGAAATTACTTATTATTGCATATACTTCAAAGAAATGTCAACAAATATATAAAAAATATGGGTCAAAATGAGACAGACTGCCATCAGTTCCAGATGATAATCTTTTCAAAAATACTTCCAAAGTTATGCTGAGCATTTCTTCAGTTGAAAAAAAATGATCTCAGAGGCATATCCCTATTTCAATTTGTATAGAATGAAATCAGAGAGGTCACCCTAGTCCTTTTTCTTCTTCAAATATTAACTCTGCCTATTCCATCTGCATCTTAAATCAGCGTATGACCTAATAACTACCTCGACCTGTCCAAGTCTCATTTACAAAGTATTACACACCTACAGAATTTCACAAGCTCTGAAAAATGGGTATCTATAACATTCTTTGGCACCCATGGCATCTTCAGTTCCATAGCCAAAGGCCTCATGTACAATTAGGCTTGAATAGTCACGTCCAGGGAATATACAGGTCCCTGAAATAGAGTCACTACTTTTGATTACAGTTGAGACAGGATTTTTTTAACAATAGAATTTTGAAAAATCTCAAATGGTTGCAATCTTCTGTTCCACATTTAGAAAGTCCTTACTCTTCTTATTTCATGATATACTTCTGTTGCCTAATTTTTGGTGTCAATATTTTGAGTAATGCATACACTAAAAAATAAAAGCTGAAAGGGCTTTACAGTGTATCAGATAAAACAGTTTAGACCTAAACAATTGTTAACTGTATAAGCAAAAATCATTGATGACAGAGCAAACTTGTTGTGATTTTTTTTCTAGATTCACAAAACAACCAAATGGGAATTTCAGGTGCCTACAAGTTTAATGTTTGAAATTTTTCTACCATTTGCTCCACTTAACTAATTCCAAGACTCTTTTTCTAATTCCAATCCCTTTTTCCACAGCCCCTCCTCTCAGAACAGTGCCAGTATGCCATGAAATTTTGAAGGCAGTTTTGAAGGCAATTAAAATGAGTAATATGTCTGGACAATTAACAAAGCATTAGGTACCGGTTTAAACAGCTTAACTGCAAGCAGACTGGTTTTTCCCAGTGGCCATAAGCCAAACAAGAACTTGAAACAGCAAGACGCAAAGAACCCTTGTCAATAAATCCTTCTAAGATACTCACAGAGTAAGGCTCTATTTCAGATGGTTCAAATTTATTTTTTTCTACTTACTATAAAATTTTTATCTTTTGTAATTGTTTTGACTGAAGTTATGCAACTGCTGTACTTTCAGGTACTATTACTACTAGTTATTAACAGGAATGCTAGCAAGCCTATCTACCTATGTAGAAAAGACTTACCTTCACAGCTGAACATTCCTGGTATGTCACAATGATTTGTAAACTGAAGGGATTTGATGTAGAAGCAGAATAAATAAAGAGTGCTAAAGTGAAGTTTTTAAAGTCATTGATTCTTAAGTGTAGTCACAGTTTAAAAGGACGTAGGGTTTGACGTAGCAAATACATGAAGAAAAAAATTGCCTAGAGACTGCAAAAAGCAATAGAAGCCGATGGATTTAGCTATTTTCTATACTGACAGTTTGAAAATCATGACATAAGGCAAAATCTGTGAGGGGATCTAATGAAATGTAATGAATTATAAGCTTTGGCTAGGAACAAATATGGAAGGAAAGTCATGACGACACAAAAGAAGAGAACAGTACTAAAGCAAAAGTCTCAGGAAGAGCAAAAAACAAAGATCACAAACAAGCGCTTGGAGATTTAGTATTCAATATATTGACACGGATTGAAAGATAAAGGTCCTTTATGAATTTGAGTATGGATATAGAGACAATGAAGTCTACAGAGGACTGGGAAGATGGTTCTGGAAGACAATAAGGAAAAGGACAGCTGATGCCCTTTTGTTAGAACTTCAGTAGAAGATTTTTTAATTCTGATCTTCAGAAGGAGCACAGATAGCAACATTGGAGAGTTTGCTGCCATTTGTTATTGAAGAGCTGGAAAAACAACCTAAAGCTGCTTGAAAACTCCTGAGAAATAAAGGGCAAGGGAAAATGACAAAATGAATTATGTCCACTTGCATTTATTATTGAGTACTTTAGAACATGCTCAATAACATATAGTTTTGTTTAGTTACAAGAAGTAAAATGTATCATTATCCTTGCTCTTTCTGGAAAGCCACCTTGTGACAAGGATTATGATGGGGTCTAGTACCATGCGCATCCATCTCTCAGAGACGCTGCAGAGGTATCTGTGAAGTAGCTGTACTGTTCCGCGTGGTATCTGAGGAGAACTCCAATAACTAACTCCACATTTACACCTGTGAAAGGAAGGTTGGGTTTAGGGTTACTGCCTAATTAGTGCGCTACTATAGCTGACATGATTAATGTAACTTTTCCAGTTGTACTGCATTCATGACTTGTCAGCTGATCTGACACTTTTCTTACCTCTGTCTAGGCTCAGAGTTTCTGAATAGAGAAGGCATAATATTACTTCAATTTACAGATGACCATTGGACAGTCCTTTATTCCCAGTAAAATTCCAACGTACTAAAAAGGTCCATTTTTTAGTGTTTCTAGAAAAAGTAATTGGTCACATATTACCTTTTTACTTATCACATGAATATATGGAAATGCTCCTACAAAATGAATTCTTAAACTAATGTTAATAAATATGTGTTCAGAACGGGGTTTAGCTTAAATTAAACATATACAGGAGCTGCCACCCACTGTTACCATTGGAAATTCCATTTACTTCATTGGAATGCCTGTATAGGAGAGTAGACCAAAAAACGACACAGACAAATTCATGATTTGGAGATTTATTTGTAAGACAAGCAAGTTTCATGGTTTTGAGTAAAGTAAGCAAACATTCTGTCCAGTCATCACAAGGAATGGTCAGCAATTCAAAAGAGAGACACCTGTGAAATTTCCATGAAATTCGAATCTGATCAAGAAAGTTTTCTGAGTAAATATGGGAACAGAAGAAAATACTAATATCTGAATCTCAAAAATCAATTCACTGCTTTGGTGATACTCTATGAAGTTATCTCTGCACAGGAGATAGCTTGGGCAGCTAGACCCCAGTAAGCATTCTGGCAGCAAAGCACTATCGCTGCAACAGCTTGAGAAAATCAAAAGAAAAGACCCACTAGAAAAGCTTACAATGAAGGGAAGCATAAAACAAGCACTGACACCAAGCAGACTGCAAATTCTGCTTCCACTAGGTTGCTTCAATTTAGGCCATTTGAGTCTATTTTTTTTTTTAATTCAGACGTCTGCATTTACATGTTAGATTCAGCCGCATCTTTAGGGCACATTTTAGATAATGGTTGCTGAAAACACTATTAAAAAGGTGCAAGTGCAAGCTTTGTACAATCGTATAATCTCCCCTAGATTACTAACAAGTATAAATTAGACATTCTAAGCAGGAATAATTGCAAAAGCAGCACTCAACCTCCTTTTAAAATACTAGTATTCGTAATGCCCTTAAGAACAGTGCAGCATCTCACTATTTTATTATGACAGTGTATAAAAGACAGGTTTCACACAACGTGCAATGGATCCCATAAGGGAGAGACCCAAATCAATAACAACTCTAAAACAAGAGCTTTTCAGACAAAACTTGACAGATCTACCCTCAATGGAAAAATGTAGGGAACCTACACACACAAAAAAAAAAAGACCCCAAAACCAAAACAAAATAAAAACTTCAGCATCAAATAATTTAACAAGGATAATGCAAAGTTATTCTTCAATATAGAAGTGGTTGTCTTCGTGCCGTCTTCAGCATAATACCCAGTAGGTACAGATTGTCCAAAGGAAAAGTGCAAAAGCATGAGTAATAGAAACATGGGAATATCCAAAAATAATTGAATAAAAGTGGGTGTGTTAGGCAGATACAAAATATTGTTGGTGGAGAGTGTCTATAAATGAGACAAGTATTATGCTATAAAAACTGTGAAAATCAAGGCAGGTTTCCAGTAACCAACAAAATATTCATAATTGACAATCTTACCAGGCACTGCAGAGATTCCCAATAGTGGGATATGCTGAACAGACAGGAGAAAAAGGAATTAGACGAGCTGCAAAAAAACAGGAGTAGGATGTACACAAATATGTAAAAGAAGTTGCAGAAGAAATGTGCAATTATTTGCTAAAAGTAATGTTCAAAAACCTTTACTGCAAGAAAGTGCAAGAAAATCTGACTATATTTTGAGTTCTGTTCTAGGTACTTAATATATTCTAAGACAACAAACTTGATTCTGCTGTCTTCTCCATAATTACCGGTACACAGAGGAGACAAAAAGCTGTTTTACCCAGCCTGATGAGGATTACTGTATTAACTCTAGTCCTGGATACTTATATGCAAAACAGAACGATCTTGGCCAGTGAAAGCTCTGTTTACATGACACTCACTGATACAAAAATCCATGTGGGTTCTGTCTCAACAAGCATGAATTACAGAAACACTGAAGTTGTTCTAACTTATACCATGAACTAAACCCACCACCTGCATGGAGGTGAAGGAAAGGTAAGGAAACATTACTGTCCTTCCTACCTGTCAGACATGCTGAATACGGTTCTCCTGCATATGAGAGAAACTAATTTCTAAAGAGTGTATATTCACAAGCAATATAAAAAATATTAAAAAAAATTTTAAAAGTACTTCTGTAAAAATACCCAGATAATTAGAGGCAATGTTTCTAGACGCATCTCTGTCTAACTTCATTAAAACCAAAATATACCACAAAACGAAACAACCTTGGTTGGAGGTACCTTCTGCAACATGGTAAAACCCGGTGGGATTTATGTGTGTTTTAATACAAACGTGTTTCTGTGTATCCCCAAAACAAGACACAGCCAACGCTAAGAAAATCCTTGGCAATGGGTGTTGAAATGTGTTTCATCATTTGGAAGGGAGAATAAGATGGGTTTATTAGGAATGGCAGAGATTCTGAACAGTAATGTTCTTTAGATAAGAACAAAAATCAAAAGGAGAGTTGAAAAGGTAATGGTTGGAGCTAGTTGGATTGATAAAAGAAATTTCCAAAGGAAAATCATACACATACATGACGATGTCATATTTTGCAACAGAACAACCAGACAATCTGTCCAAGGCTGTAACAGCAAAACCCCAATTCCAAAATTTATTCTGCTTAATGAACATATTAAAGAACTATGAGTTCCTAGAAAGCAGGAGGACAAAGATAATATCAAGGATAAACTGACATGATCTGACTAGACAACTCTAGTACGAGCAAACTGTCCTTGACCTGAGTAACATAATTTCCATTTGTTAAACAACAAAAACCCAAACCCTAGAACAGACAGCATTGCAGTAGTAGATGGTCTCTTTTGTTTTCATTTTTCCCAGGGGTGATCTTGAAGCATTAATTCTCAGACTTAACAGCTTTCATACCTACTGTACTTGAAATTTTAAGTGACTTTCCATGGTGCATCCACACCATGATACACAGATCAGGCACTTATGACCCTGACCTGGAATGTAATCTTTACTGCAGGGATCCAACAGAAATTCCATTCTGACTCCAAAACTATGGTAAAGGCTTCTCTGCTTACCACAATTTGGGTTTAAGGCTCTTAGCAGTATAGCAGCCCTCTTACTCATGGGCAAGCATTGCAGCCAAAACAGTGAAAAGAGACAGAGCACTGACGTTGGTAAGAGAAGTTTCCTATTGATTTCTGTAAAACTGGGATTTCACTTTTAGGGAAGGTATTAACACAGATGAGGCATAGTCCTGGGGCTGGTGCTCTCTCACAGAAGGGACAATATTATTTTGCAAATAGACTAATAGAATTTGATATTCATCTTTTGTATTTTTTTTCTCACTCATTACAACAATAGAGAGATGTTAAGTAATATTAAGTAACATTGGTACAATAATAAAAGCACATAAACTGACAGAGAATATGCTTCTTGACTTGGAATAAGAAGAAAAGGCTATAACTTAAGGTGAAAGGTAATTCTGAAAGTATTTGTATGAACCTGCTACACCTAGAAGTTGGATTTGGTGATCAAGAAGATGCCTTTTAACCCTTTGTTTTATGTGAGATCTAATTCAGTAACAGAGATTCAAGGGATAATTCAGAGGTGTAATATGGCATAATGAAAATGTGGGGAAAACCTCAGTTTTGTAAAGTAAGTTGCAGTTATGTGAACCTGCGTGTTAGGTGCAGGCATTACAGTATATTACAATAATCAAATTACACAAGGCAGACTCCAGATTTACATAGTCAGAGATAATCTGGAGACTTACCTTAAACATAAATAATTTTGTATTAATGCCAAATACATAAAAACTGTTAATAAACACAGGTGTTCTTTTATAGGCTAGTCATTTTTCTTCCAAAATGAAACAAAAATGCAACTGAACTGACCATTTGCATTTATGCAGACTTTGAATCTTCATAATACATGTCCCATATGTTTAACAATACTCAGTCTCAAAGTAAGTCTGTGGATGCTTTTACTTAAAAAAAACCCAAAAAATAAACAAACAAAAAATCCCAAAGAACCTCCAAGGAGTGCTGAAGGAGGATAAAAACACATTGCAATTCTTCATTTTACAAATGACTGTTATGTTTGACTGAAGGGGCAAATAGTGGTTGTTAATGAGCAAAATGCACATAGAGCACCTTCCTTTCAATATCTCTAACACAAAAAATGTCCACACCCTAACTGTATGAGGCTAAGAATACTCTTTCATCTCTGAAAATGAAATCACTTTTCTCCCAAACACAGTCAGGGAGTTGATGCCCTTAAAAATCAAGTAAGACTAAGGGTTAGAAAACTTCTCATCACTCAGTCTGGAAAACAGGAACCTCAAATGAAATCCATAACTACTATCAAGGGTGAATGAACATTTGCGATTCTTCCCACAAACTCATATGAAGATATCTATCTGCTGAAACTTCTTTATAGTGTGACTGAATAGCAATTTTCAAGGCTCATCCCTGTACTCATGTCCATGCCTCACTTTGACCAATGGCTCTGGAGTTGACCATCCTGTCTGGCTCAATAACGTAGTACTGACAGTTGCACTATAACCACACTAGGGTAATACTTGAGTGAAGCTGAAGGGGCTGGTGACAAAAGGAACGGTACTGACTGGCCTCGCACAATACTAAACACCAAGGGACGAGGTGACCTGTCACCCTGAAGACCAATTAGTTTTACTAACCTTGCATCTGCACCCTAAAAGAAAAGTCAAGGAATACAGAACCTCAGTGCTTGGTCACACACAGCAGGGCTTGAAACCAGTTGCTTCTATTCGCTTTTGTTTTGAGAGCAGAGGACCTTAAGAAGTTAGGGGAGATTAGAGAATCCAATGGAAGTGTTGAAGGACTTGTAGCAATGGAAGAGACGCGTATTCTACAAGCAAGAAAACCCAACTTCCCTCCCTCTCCAAAAATCAGGCAATCTAAATCAAGCCCTTAACTCAGTTATAGGACTTTGAGATAACAGAGCGCTGCATTTTCAGATCATCAATAACATAATAAATATTCTTCAAAAAGCGTATCTTTTGGTACGATCTGGTACTATATTAGGTTATTTATAAAATATAAAGAATGAGCTGAAAGTCTTTGTTTCTGGTGCAAGGCAGGCTTTTAAGGAAGGGGTATAAGTTTACCTTCTTTTTATGGATAACCAATATCATTTAAAAGAGAACTACAAGACATGAATCTTTGTGCATTCAGTGGTGAGTTACTACCACAAAACTCTTCAGAACCTACACTATCTAAAAGCTGTAAGTAGGCTTACTGGTTATAGCTTAGTTACAGCTCTACTTGAAAAGATTAAGAAGTTTGCAGCATGCTTATCTGATTTCAAGGGTACTGGTAAAGGGTTTTTTTGTATATTTTACGTACTCTTAATTTTAAGATGATAATCAGATCTTTATTTTTTCATGTAATGTAGGAACCTTGACTATTCCTCCAAACTGTAATACTGCTCATCTTCGTGACTTCAGGAGGGTTAGATTTTGAAAGAACACTTCTTTAATAGCAGCATTAGTATATTTCCAAGCATTACTTAACTACATATGTTAAATATCTGTTCATTAAATAAGCAAACATTAAAATGTTAACAAATTGTGTTCTATTACCCTGAAGAATTTAGTAACGTTTGCCCTCCTAAAACAGAGGTTGGTAATTGTTCCTCAGGAGTAAAAATGGGGAATTTGAGGCAACTCACAGATGTGAGTAGAAGAAAAACTGCCAACAGCAAGGGTGACAAGGTTCTTCTTGAGGTTGCAAAATTAAACAGTGATGCATAGCATTGAATTGACACTGCAACATTTTTATTGCCCTAGGAAAGCAAGCCTCATTGTACAAACAGAACAGACATTGTCATATCAGCACTGGATGCCTATTGTTGGCAGCATTTTCTCTCACTAAAGTAGACTTGCTGATGATAATTCATGTCCTTCTAGCATAAGACATCTATGTTATAACAAGATAGAAATGTGGATAGTGCAAAAAGAAATAGAAAACAGATAAGAGTAGAAGCAGATTAGGAAATTCTAAAAGATTAAAGATGAAAAAAGTCTAAATGAGAAAAGGGAGAATGCCTCAAAAAATAACCTACAAGAGACAGCAAATAGCATAGCATATCAGCACCGTTTGCTGGCAGAAGCAAATTAGAAAAAGCAATGCCTCTAAAAACTTCCAAATGCAAAATCCTGCAGAAAGAATAAACAGCTGAGTTTGACAGACTCAGAATAGAGTACTCAGAGTACTATTTATTTGAAATACTTACCTTTGCCTTTAGTCACTGACCGCACACTGCCATTTAAACAGGTTTCTGAAGTAAAACTTTGATTCAGTAAAGTATTCAATCAAAACCAGTCTGAGGAACAGCTTTATTTAACTGTATTTTATGCTCAGTTCTGTTCAACAATTGACAAAGTTCAACATCTCCACTAGACAGCTTCCCTTCTCCCAAACAGCTTACCATTTTTTATACTGGTAGTTATTCATGTCTGAAATAATGTTCATTGCCATCAACATCTCAGTTCTCATTAGAACCCTGTATTTGTGCTACAACTTTATCTTCTACAAGTTATCTCCCTTGAGTCAAATATTTGTTGGGCTATCCATTGTCTCTGGGGTCACAAAAAGAAGTCCGAGGCTCACCTGCAACAAAAACAATGTTTCCATTAATCTGAATTCACAACAGGAGTTTAATTTATTAAGCAATCTTTAAAAGAGCATTTAACATAATTTTAAAACTAAAAAAAACAAAACATCATCAAGAACAATCATATTCTGAAAAGGCTGATTAGATCTCCAATCTGAGCATCAAAAGGTAGTTCCATTTTTATGTTTAAAATTTATGTTCTAGAAAATGTACTAAGAGAGGAATGCTCTTCAACTAGATTCTTACACTACTCAATCCCAAACCCAGGGCCAGTTTGAAAAGCCTCCAAAATAAAATTCTTGCTGATAGATCCCAATCCCATCCCCCAATTCTTCAATTGTGGTATTTAACAAATATTGGATATAAAAAAAAAATTAAAAAAAAAATCACAAGTAGCTGTGTTCCTTAGTTCTTCCACAAGTGACTCCGCTGATCTTACAGCTTTTGGTCAGAGATTACTCTTGAGTTCATTATTCTTTTGAGTACTCACAGAGCTGTCCTTACAGAACTCTTTAGACCTATTGCAGCTGAGGCAGATTTAGTGCACAAACGTTTTTTCCTTTCTTCATTGTCATTTCATTCAGAAAAGTAGCTGACACATGCTTAAGTTTAAGCATGTGTGCAGTCCTATTGAAGTTAACTGTTTCTTGATACTCTAGGGCGCTGAGGCCTCAGCAATGTCAGACTTCTCTGCCTTCTCCACTAGTAACAAAACAATTTTAGCAACAAAACAGTTGGGCCAAGGACACAGAAAAGTGGAAAAAAAGTATAAAAACCCAGATGTATCTAGCATAGAGCAGAGATGGGTGAGGAGGAGGTGAATGCAGCTTTCTGCCCTAATGTGGTAGGTGCTAGTTACCAGCTCGGCACCAGTCCCTGCGATATCCCAGCTCGGTCAGGTGTTAGCAGACAGGATAGACACAGAAGAGGGAGGGTGAGACTGCTGGGGCTCTCTTCTTGCCTGCTGCGTGCTCCCTTCCCACACAGGGGTCTGCTGGAGGGGTGGTTGTGCACCGTTGGACCTCAGCACATAAAGCACCCAGGAAAAAGTAACTCACCAGGCCAAGAGAACAGTCTCAAAAGGAAGGTAAAGAGAAAGAGGTGTAACAGGACTCAAGAGAGCTTTCTTCACTGGCCTTAAGAACGGTCCAGTCCTGCAATCACTAAATACCCAACTCATCCTGTCACCAAAACGACAGGTGCACGTTAACTGACATTTTAATGTAACAAGTGGTAAACCAATCTCCATACTCAGACTTACATCTGCTCCCTCATCTTGTTCTTGATGCATTGTTTTTCTTGGTGTGGGTAACAACAAAGGCATAAGGATACTAGCAATCACTCAATTTATGTGTAATATTACATAAATCACTTTAAATGATCTCTTCAGTTTTCCGAGCAGCTCTAATTCAATGTTTATAGTTTCAAGTAAAAACTCCACTTGTTGCAAAAAGTATTAGTAGTTCTTTAATACACCTTCCCTAAGGCTAGTTATTTCATCTTTTCAGGGTGGAACTGTTGGATGACCTGATTTCTGATCTATGAATATTAGCGATGGAAAATGAGACACGTTAGGATGATTTACATCAAACTTATTTTTAAAATGAGCTATTCTCAGTCTTTTTAAAATTAACTGTTAAAGAAAGCACATCAGTTTAAAGTTCAAGCTGCATGAATGTGCTATCAAGATATGGGCATTAAAATCCTTATGCCTTGAATGTTTCCCTTGAACTTTGTTTCAAAGTTAAAAGATCACAGACATCATAAACCATATTCAGTCTTTGTGTAGGCCAGCATTAAATTGTAGCTGTTCCCATCAGGACTGAATTGGTGTCAGGCGCCTGATAGATTACAAAGAGACCATGAAGAAAAAAAAAAAAAAAAGAAAAAGAAACCAGACCAGAACTATGAAACTTATTACAAGTCAAGTACCTTAAATAAAAGAGGATCCTACCAGTTGCATCATCAGGTTCTGTGTCTAGAAGAGCATCTACTGAAGCCATGCTTGTGACTATGAAGGAGTCTGTAGTATCAGACACTCCTCGCTTGCTGAGACAAACTTCTTTGAGATACTGACTTCTCTGCTTTGATCAATGTCTTTTACTAACCTTCTGACTGTCAGGAAGGTTACACCACTTGTTGAGAAGGTTTTTCTAGGCCTTCCTACTATTCCCCAATGCACTTTTTTAATCCACAGGTTCAATTTGTAGTTATCTTCCAAAATATTTATAGAATAGAGAGCGGGACAGAGATGCAAGAGGTTTTGCCCCACCAAATCCACCTTTTTGGTAAAGTGTTAAATACTCCTTATTTCTGTTAGTCCTCTCTTGCAAAGAAGGAAGAAAGTCTTCAGTGAGATACATTTTCTTCAGGAGGTTTCTTCTGCTCCTCCCTGACCTTTTTCCAGTGGAATTTTCATCTTGTGTCCTTTTTCCTCAATGAATGTGCCAGCAAAATTTATTAATATAGGTGATTGTAAAATCAGAAGTTTTTTTCTTATTACAGTTCTGTAAAAAGTTGTAACTGTCTTTATATTTAGCAAGTTACAAATTAGTTGTATGTATAAATCATATTATTATTAAAGTAATTGCTTTTTCAGTAATCTAAATCAGTGTAAACAAGATTTAGGAAACTTTCTTCTTCATACTTACAAATATTTGGCCAGGGTTTTCTAAATACTTATGCCTCGCCATAAATTTACTCATCTGAGTAATCCCTTCTTAATTCAACACCAAGTTCAACAGTGATGCTCACATAAGTAAAGTTATGCCCAGGCATAGGTTTTTGCAGAATTAGTCAAAAACACTTTGCATGCCTTTTTGAAGCTTATTGTGTTCTTTCCAAAGTTTCCTGTTACCCATGTATGAAAAAAAATCTTTCCTTTGGAAAAAAAAAAGACTTTAAAACTTTAAAAACTTGGTTACTATTATTTTTTTAAACAGACTATTAAATATATCCAATCTTGTACCAAGTATCTACTTGTTTTAATTAATCCTTAATTTCAGAGGGTAAACCAATATCTAGTTCATGATCCAGTCTAAAATAACTTATGATCAGAAGAATGCTCTATTCTCCTAACTGCAGGAGGTAACTGTTGCCAGTTTGCTGCAGTTCTTAACAGCCACTATGACAGAAAAGGCAAGAACAAGAAATGCAGTAAGAGTGAGCAAGTGAGCACATGTTGGAATTCAAGAGGGATTACGTGATATCTACAGTAGAAAATATGTGCACGCATAGAGCCCAATGATTCAGTTATGTTTCCAGAAAACACGCGCCACGTTTATTCCAGACTTATTACTAGACACGTCTGTATTGCAAACTCCTCACAGAAGTGCTGAAGTGTATCTTTAGTAATTAAGGCGGAGGAGAATATCACGCTTTCCCCTGAAGTAACCCCAGTAACACGCCTATCTCAACCCTTTTCCCATCTGAAAATCTCCCAGGAAACAAGCGTAGTTAAGTGCTAGCTTGGGCTTCTGGAGTCTGATTCTCCTCTCAAATATATAGTATTGCAGTGAGTAACCCTGCCAGCAAAAGTGAATGAAATTTCTGTCAATGAAAGTAAGAAGAGAATACAGCTTTTAGAATTTACATCAGTGGCAACTGTAGGGGAAAAAAAAAAGTTAGTCTCTGTTTTGGTCCTTTGTGCTGACATTCCACTATGGCTGAATGAAAATGAAACATACAATCCATTTGAATTACCTGACTTAACCTTAGAAAGATAAGCATGCCACTGTTTGCTAGAGTCTAATATTAGCTACCTTTCTTAGGCTAGCTTATAGTAAAGCCTGGGCTCAAATTCCCCCTCAGATAAATTTTAAACCACTAGCTAATGAAATTAGCTGAGTTACAATGAAGAACCTCACAGCTAGCTGTGAAAAAATAAAATAAAAGCAGCATCTCAGTCATCATAGAGTGAAATTCTCCTTTCATTAACAATGCAGCTCTCTTCCCATGCTCCCATTTTTTTTTTTCAATGAAAGATGCATAGCATTTTGAGTGCACAGATTTGGTACACGTGCACAGCAGCTGGTCTGACATGATAAAGCAGAATGAATCTGAAGAAGTTCCTGCCTGTCTCACCAATAATTCATGAACTAAGAGGGATTTACTCAATAGACCATCACAGATTCTATCCTGTCAAAATTAGAGCGGGATTTTTTTTTTTAAGACCATGTCTAAACCTGTTTTCTGTCAGATGTTTCCCATTTCTCAAAAACCTAGATAGCAAGTAGGAAGTGAACAACAAAAATTAAACTCTCTCAGAGGGTGGCTGCTTTGCGAATCCTACATTGTCTATAACTTAGTATTTGCTTGTTTCGAAGCTCCACCCATAGTATTTGTTACTGGAGACATTTCTGTAACTCAAAGAAAATCAACCAGAAGAACAGCATCCAGCATGCACAGACACACACTGTATGCCACAGCAGCATCCCTAGTACCCTGTCTAAATTTCATTCTTAAATAAGGCTTACGTGCCTTTCTCTTTAGCTAGGCTGGAACCGCCGAGAGCTAAAAATAGCACTACGATTCGGTGGCTGGGGCTAAAAATACCCTTACCCGCTCGATCACCGGCTCGGTAGGAAAGACGAAGCCCTTGGCACCTGTCATAGCCTATAACCACTACCTGGGGATGAAGGCAAAGAGCGCCCAGCCCTGGAGTTACACGCCGGGGCAAAGTTTACCGGCAGATGAAGAGGCCACGGCGCT
>NW_009693303.1:0-5476 GCF_000703405.1 Apaloderma vittatum
GCTGGGTGTTGGGGGTGGACCAAAAAAAAAAAAAAAGCACAGAGGAAAGGCTTGTGTGTGCTGTCTGGAAGGGGGAGCTGAGAAACACCTCTGTAGGGTTAATTTATTGCTTCGTGCTGCCCTGTGTTTGGCTGGGACCTATGCAAATATTGAGCGGGTTTTGGGTAGGGCGGGTTTGGGTCTGTTCCCGGAGGCTGAGCCCAGCCGAGCAGTGAGCCCTGTGCCTGTGGGTTTGAAGGAACTGGGAAACGTTGGCAGTTCCCACTCTCCTGCCCTGTTACCCCAGCTCCTTCTGGCAGCTCTCTCCTTTCACTGAGCTCCCTCTCCGTGCATTTTGCCAAGCCCCAAGCAGCACTGAGATGAGGTCCAGGATCGGTCCCCAGCAAAACCAGCTCCTTAGGCTGGAGCAGGGGAGAAAGCTGATGCTCCGGTGGTTCAGGGAGGAATTCTGAGTTGCCTGCAGTGTGGGTGATGGGGGCAGCCTGAGGCTCCCCTGGCAGGAGGACAAGGGGACTCTGGGCAGGAGGAGCTCTCCCATCAGCTGCCTGCAGGGTGCCACGGCAAGCTTCAACTGCACAACTGGTTTTGGCAGAGAAAGTTCAGACCAGGCACCGAAATGATTGTTTTCATTCTGGTTTCAGTCCATTTTTAGCCATCCCTAGGTGAAAGAGTCCTGCGCCAGTTTTTTTTCCAACCTTGTCCCACTGTCCCAGGTGGGACAGTGCAGGAACTGCCAGCCTTGGAAATGATGGAGCTGCCAGCTCGAGAGGGCTGACTCCTGTCACAGAGGATGCCACTCCTGTGGAGGGGATGTCATTGTCACAAGAAGGGGATTGCTCATCATGAGCCCTCCATGGGGATGCAGGAGAGGGAGAGGCTGCTTGGCCCATGAGAGTTTTAAGGGGAGATGAAATTGGCCAAGATCCCTTCCCCTGACAAGCCAGTGTGAAGAGGGCACAGTGTAAATACAAAACAGGGCCTCCTGCTCCAGTAACCAAAGATGGGGAGGCACTGCTGGCTTCCTGCTCAAAGTCTCCATGTTCACAGATACTTCCAGAGCCCGCCTTTATTGTATCACTAAAAAAGGAGAGGAAAAAAAAAGAAAAAGGAGGACAGGAAAAGCAAATTTACCAACAAGAGAAAAAGCATCTCATGCATGCAAAGGCTGCGCAACTTTTCTGCTGCAGCAAGAAAAAAAATCAAGTTTAAGCAGCTTCTGCCTTCCTCTCATCTTTCCTTCCCCACAAGCTCGTTCTTGGTGGAGCACCCCAGTCTGCAGGCAGCCGTGTGTGTGACATTATTTAATATCCCCCTGATACCTCAGCCTGATGTGGATAGTACAAACAAGTTTCACTTCCTCGGTCTCAGCAGTGCTGGGAGGTTTCTAGTTTTATAGATTTAGAATCCTATGTAACATGGCCACGAGTACAAGCGGCCAGCAAGCACCGTGCCCCGTTCCTGTCTGCTAGGAGCCAAGGCATGGTGGGATGCAGCAGGAGGCAAAGCCGAGCTGACCACGCAGTGGTACCCAACAGAGCCGCCCAGCCTGGAGAAAAAACGTGGGAAGAGCTGGGGGGGGCTCCAACAAATTCTTGCAATGAACTTTTCCTTTTACAGACCCCATTAAATTCCTTCAGCTAATAAATTTACAAGCAGCAAAGTAGGTCACCGAACAGCATGCAATTGCAGTCCTTACCCAATGGTGTAATTAGCCCTAAAAACCACAGCTCCTTCTCTGTCCTTTCACCCTCTGTTCCTTATTTTTGCAACTCTTCAAGCCAGTGGTGAAAGGCCCCTGCCTGTCCCCCACCCTGCTAAGCCCTTGGTGGGAGGTGGATGCTCATGGTTTCCTAAATTTTTCATGTCTCCTCATTGCACTGGGGAAATTTTTAACATATTACAGAGACTTATTTCTAGGAGCGTTGCTAGGGGCTTGGGCAAGAAGTTTCCTCACCCATAAACATCCGTTAATAGAAACCTGCAGGAGATGCCCAACGTGAGCTTGCCCTGTGGCTGACTCCAAGCAGTTCTACTGAGCCCTTCTTATTTTGTTCTGATGTACCTGGTGAAAAAAAGCAATAGCACCTTCTCCCCAGCCATAAGTTCTGGCTGTGTGTTATTTATAGTGAGGAGGTAAAAATTGCATTAGTGTTCTCTGATCAGGGATCGGCAATGAACCCTAATTGACGTGACAGGCGGGTTGTAAAATAACATGCCAGTGCTGTCTTGCTCTTGATTTCTTATCTTTAAAGGGAATCTGTCAAGAGGAATTTTTTATTGTTCCTTTTTGTTGTTGTTGTTTAGAAAGAAGTTGGTCTTGCCAATGAAAAAGAATAGGGAACTTATTGGAAAACGATTATTGCTCTGTCGGTGTATCACCATTAATTAGCTGTTCTCAGGGCCTACACCGGGGAGAAGCAAGTCAATAGAAAGGGCCTTGCAAATGTCGAAGTAAAACTCAGACCAGGGTCACAAAGAAAAACGGGAAAATTAGTAGAGGGAACGTTTTATTTTAATACTCTGTGGAAAGACACTGCACAGCTCTGGAAGCTGCAATGCAAATCTTGAACCTTTGACGTTTACCGTTTGGGGGAAAATCATGCCATCCTTGCTTGATTTGGATTGTAGAGTTACCCAAGCCATGTTCGAAGCGTTCATGGTGTGTGGGGCTTCATTTCATCTCTGTGTCAGATTTTGATTAAAAAAAAAAAAAAAGAAAACAATGAATGCTTTTTGAAGCAATGCCTTTGGGGTTTTTTTAATTACTATTAGTACTGCTCTAAAACAGTTGCAGAAGTGCTTGAAATGGTCCTTAATTTGAACTGCCAGGAAAATAGTTGAGAGTTTGGGAAATGATGCAAAAGAGACAAATATTGTCAAATGCCTGATGTGCTTTTTAGCTTTTGCTATCAATAGCTGTTAAACCTTGGCCCCGCTGTTTTATCTGAGATTTAGATCAGTCTTGAACACGAGATTTCATGCAAAATCTGTCACTATATTGAAAGGAGAAACGGCCTTTTCATTCTAGCTGAACTGTCCACTTTCTACCTGAATAATATGACCTTGGAGTGGCTGATTGGAACCTCTGCAGTGTTTCTCTTTGATTTATTTTGTGGTGTTCTCACTGTCTTTGAGCCGTATTTAGTATCTCAATGGGATTATTTTAGTTGCCAATTATCCCTAAAAATACAAATAATCAAACTTTAATTTACTGATGATGACAAAACTCACAGAGCTGGCTCAGGTCGATCTGGCCACCTGACTCTTATTTGCAGAGGAACCCAAAACAGGCTGGCATGTGCTTGAGAGCGTCAATCTCCCATCAGCAACTAACGATTTAAATTGAGGATGGGCTTTTGACAGGATGGCTCTTCACACCCAATGTCAGAAGATGCCTTGATGGCATAGAGGTCATTCACTCTCTTAAAATTAAGCATGAGCAAGCACACTTTGCAAATTTAGGCTTAAATTTACGTTAAGGGGAGAAGAAGTCAGCCTTGTTTCTTCCCACTTCTTGCCAGATGCCTTAGGCAGCGAGCAGCGGAGGGATGGAATGGTTTGCCCTGTGCTGGTGACCACGAGCTGGGCTGGCATACACTAAACCAGAGACAAGGGGAGCTTTGAGCTCCCACTGCATTGGCATCCTCCTCGTTAGGAGGAATCAGGAAGGGCAGGGTTCATTCTGCCCCTGAAAGCTGCTGCTCAGGGAAGCTGCATGGTGATGGAGTGCTTCGTGATGCCTTAGTCACATGCAGTAAGCCTCTTTTCAGATTTTACTTATATGATGAGGAGGTATCAGAGAAGGGCAAAGATAGCACAGTTTGCTTTCTGGGGAAATTGTGCTCCAGCAGATTCCTCCAGCCCTGTAGGATCGCTGCGTTTCGGCACAGACCGAGAAGGAACTTCCACTACAAGGACTTAAGGCAAGAAGGCAAATAAGGTTGAAAGCACACGAAATCCTTGCAGACTTTTGGCAGACTGCGGGTTTTGCAACGTTGACTGTTGCCTAAGAGCTCCTAAGTTATTCCTTCAGCATAAATGCTGCTTTGTGGGGCTGCCTCTCCTCTGTGCCCCTCAACTTTGCTTGGTTGCTAAATATCTACGGCCAACAGGACTGTCCTCGCTGCAGCTCTCCTGGTTTGCTGCTCCTGCCATGGACTGATCTGATTTTTCAGAGTTGTCACATAATTTGCAGTGTTGGTTCTGACAGCTAATTACAGAAAAGGGGGGCCTGACAGTGCCCATGTTTCACAATTAGCTGAACCCACTGAGATCTTGCTAATTGTGGGCCAGCCAGGAGAGCAGGAGCTGCTTCAGGAAGGCTGGAAACAGTGTTTGGAGGGTGAGACTCTAACTAAATTAAACTGGCATGGTCCTCCGAGCCTAGGTGACTTCAAACGGTGTTTCTGTACAGATAGGGATGGTCTGACTGAATGTTTTATCCTCTTCCTTAGGGGAAGACATTTCCTGCACGTTATATAAAATGATTATTTTCATGCATTTTTCTCCCTGTTAATCCAATTAGTCGCAAGTGTTAGAAGGCGACGACTTTAAGAAAATAGGGTTTTATCCAGACAGCTGCTCTTAGGCTGATTTATTTTGTTTCATGCCTGCATTTTGTAAGATGCGCTCTGAAACCCAATCCCAGGAGCACAGCCTCACAGCCCAGCTGGTTTTTCCAAGACAAGCAAAGAAAGAACCAAGTCCTCAAAGTCTCCAGAAGCCCCTGGGGTGCATCTGTGCGTGGTTAGCAGGGGTTGCTCTTAGCATAAGGCAGGGCAGTGTTTAAAAGAGAATAAACCCGTAGGGCCCTCTCCACTGCAGCAGTGGCAGAGATGTGCCCCCACGCCGTGCTGGGACAGTGGAACGGGGAAGGGGCTCCCCCGCCCCCAGCCACAGCCAAGGGTGCACCGGCATGTAATTTGAAAGGTGGGTGGCTGGGCTCTTGTTCTCCAAGCAGCTGTATTTACTGGGAGCTGAAATGATGGGAGTTGGCTCCTTTCTTTCCCCTTCGTCCCATCTCCTGGCCCAGCATGCCCACCCCAGCATCTCTTGGTCCTGTCACAGCTGCACCCCGCATCTGCCCCATCACAATCCCTGCTGCTTCAGATGCTCTTCTCTCCCCGTGTCTGTGATTTGGCTTGGTACCTCCAAAGGGTGGGAGCAATTTGTCACTGCGTGCTCCTGTGGCTCCTGGCACAGCAGGACCCTGGTCTCATAGTTGCCCCCAAGCGATACCAATGCGAGATGCCAACATGGCCACAAAGACATCCGCTCACTCGGGTTGCTGGGAGGAGGGCTCGCTGGCTTTGCAGAGGCAGATTAATTTGCTCAAGTCCCTCATGGGTCGCCTGAGCCATTGTTTCTTGTATGCAGTGCATGAAGACGTGCGGGGAGGCATCTCGGTACCGCAAGGTGGTCTGCGTGGATGAGAACAAGCGGGTGCAGAGCAGCGGCTAATGCGACGGCAGCAAAG
>NW_009693303.1:5507-16419 GCF_000703405.1 Apaloderma vittatum
TGGAGAGCTGCAGGCTGCCGCCCTGCGAGTACGTCTGGATCACCGGGGAGTGGTCGGAGGTGAGTCCCCAGCGCTGTCCCTGCACTGCTTGGCACCAGCCTCGCTGAGATACTGCAACCTGAATCAGCCGCGGCAGGGCAGCGCCGCGTGGTTGAATTATTATTTTGGGGTTTGTTTCTGTATGTGATTTCTCTGCTGGAGAGAAAGGAGAAGACGAGGATGTTAAAGACCAGCATGCTCAGAATCCTCACTGGTACCTAGAGGCAATGTCCTTCCAAAAGCACATCACGGTCAGCAGACACCCTCTTGAGTTTTGTGCAGTTTTATTTCGTTTACTTATTTATTTGGTTTTATTCCCATCCTCTCATGGGGAGCCTCATGAGCTGTACTAGGATTCAGGTGAGCATCCTAGGGGAGAGGTGAGCTGAATGTGGCCATGGGGACATGTACTTCCCCCATCTTTGGCTGGAGTGAGGACTCAGGATAAGCAAAGGCAGCTGGTTTGACCTCCTGGCTAGGAGACGGCTCGGCAAGGAAAATAGATGAGTTTTTCTTCTGGCAACTGCTGTGTGAGGGAGGACCTGGGCTAATCTCATCCCGTTTCCTTCTGCGAGCGAGTGAGGGGTTACTTTCCACTTGGAGGAACAGTGGAGGGAAATGACAAGACAGCTGCTGACACAGCACTGGTTAAAAAGAAAGAACAAGAACAGGACTGAGAGGGAGGAGAGACAAGCCACCCAAGATAGCGCAGGAGGGAGAAATGTGGAGAGATAAGACTTTCTCTGAGCAGTCTGGTCTGCTGAGTGGCTTCCTAAGAGAAATATTAGGGTGCTGGGAGACTGGAGCCCTGGCTGCCCCTTGCCACTGCCTGTGACCCGCCCCCCAGGAGCACTTGGACCCATGGAGATGAGGAGATGGGGGAGGGCTCATAGAGCGAGCCAGAGCTCATCTGTTCCCAGCTCCCACTCAGCCTTTTGCTGAGGAGGGCAGAAGCACTGTTTTTCCTCTCGTTACAAGGAAAACCTTCCCTTTCTGCCATTTGCTGCAAGCTACCTGCAATTCAGGATCAGTCTTGACCATTTTCTTTCTCTGTGCATGCCATGCAGAAAAAAAAAAAAGAAGAAAAGAAGAACCCCCCTCCCTCACAAATAATAGAGGCATTTCTGACTTCCCAAGATTTTTCTGCTCCTTGGAACAGCTTGTCATGTTAAAAGCTTGCAAGCCTGCTTTTCCTCCCCATTTCAAGCAGCGCTGCTAACAGGCTCTTCCTCTGCCCACAGTGCTCCGTCACGTGCGGGAAGGGATACAGGCAGCGCCTGGTGTCCTGCAGCGAGATTTACACCGGGAAGGACCACTACGAGTATGGATACCAGAACACGGTCAACTGTCCCGGTACGCAGCCGCCCAACATCCAGCCCTGCTACCTCGGGGAGTGCCCCGTCTCGGCATCCTGGCGCGTCGGCAACTGGGGAAGCGTAAGTTTGGCAAAGCTGTCTTTTTAACTGAAAAAAATTGGAACCGACTTATTTTTCCTTCTGCCGGGGACACAGTCTGAAGGATTGACAGGGCAATGTATAAGAGTTGCTTAAATTAACACAGTGAATGCCATCATGCAGCAGGAGACCCAGTGTGGGTAGGACTCCATGCTCCAGACTCAACCCCGTCTTGTGGGGGAGTCCCAATAGCTACAGGTTGAGTCATGATCTCCAGGAAAATTGGGGTGTAGCGAAAATTTGTGGCAGTGCTGATGGTCGTGCTTAATGCTTAGTCAGAAAGTGGGGTCATTGCCAGAAAACAAAGGTTTGGAAAGCCTTTTGCTAGAAGGATTGATGGATAGCTGGCAGCTGGGGTTGGTCCCACTTGGCCATGGATGTGAGCAAGACTTGGGAACCACCAACAGGCCAAAATGGTAGTAATTTGAACCTTAAAAGGATTTTTCTTTCTTTCCCCCTCCACCCCCTCCTTCCTACAGGCAGGGGAAAGAACTTAGCCTTTCTTCTGAAGTTATTTATGTTGAGCCTCTTCTGGGGCCTGAACTACATGATCAAATTTTAGTTAAGGTGATAACATTTCACTTCTTTGGGCTTCTGACATTCTTTGAAATGTGCTGTTTCTCCCATAAATTTGATTTATTAACGCAGCTCAGGCATTTGTAAGAATTTGTCAAACTTTTACAAGGCAACGAGGGTCAAGTCAAGCAAAATGTAGTGGAAGTTGTCACAGTAAATGGCAGAGCCATTTGAAACCTGAGTTCCTCCTGCCCCATAGGAAGCCTCAGATCCTCACTGTGAGTCAGGGCAGAGGAGCTACAGCAAAGAGCTCAGCCTCATTTAATTGGTATTTTCCTCCAGAATTTCAGTGCAAAATGTCCAGCTCATTAATACAACTTCACTGCAAAGAGTACCCATTTCGGAGAGCAAGACCTTTCTCCTCGCTTTGGGCTGCTGAACGTCTCAGTTATCAAGTGCCATGACCCTTCTCATCTCTGATTTTCAAGGGTTTTAACATAAAGTACCATCACCTTTGATGGAAAAAGGGAGTCCTGTTCATCTCCTCAGCTAAGTTTTATGTATTTGGCCCTGAAAAAGAGTAAATGCCAAGTTGTGAATAGTACCATGAACCACTGAAGACCATCTCGTTCATGGTGTTGTCTTTTAAGCTCATAATTTCTAAATGATGAGCAGCATCATTGTTTTGGCAGCTTAACCTGATACCTGTAGAAGGAGCTGATCTTCAGTTCTCAAGTACTGAAAGACCAAGCTGCAGAGGGGGAGCAAGGTGCTCCCACCACCAATGCTCAGCAGCAACCAGCGTGGACAAGCTGCTGCTCGGTGACTGCCTTAAGACTGCCCTTGATTTGAGCTGTTTGACCAATTTAGCTGTTTTTCCAGAGGGTGAGGAGAGAGAGAGAGTTTGGAGACTGTGGGTTTTTTTGTGCAGTTTGTATGGAAAACAACAACCTCTGTCATGTTTGTTCAGAGGTCACGGTCAGTTCCAAGCGATGTCTGCCAGACGTCAGAAGAGGATTTCTACCATTCAGGCCTTCTGGTGAACATTTCTCTCTTGTATGACCTTCCTAGTGTGAAAAATAATCAATTTCACGTGAGCACATGGTTCATCTTAACCCATAAAGTAAGTGCTAAGAGAAGCTCAGTACTCTTCTTGAAATAATTAGTGAGGACGAAAATAAAGACGGGATTAATAATAAAAGGGATTACTTGTTTGATTAAAATTAAGCCTGTGTTTGAACACTTTGCAGGATTGTGATCTCTGCTGCTGTCTGTTGATACAAGGGAAACCATCTTGGCTCGGTTCTTCTGGAGCCCAGAAAAAACCCTTGAGATAAAATAGGAGTGTCTGTCTTCTGCCTTGCAGTGCTCCGTCACCTGCGGAATGGGAGTCATGCACCGGTCCGTGCAGTGTCTGACCAATGACGACCAGGTCAGCAGCTTGTGCCGTGCGGATCTGAAACCCGAAGAGAGGAGGGCATGCCACAACGTCCATGACTGTAAGTCTGCAGGTTTGCGCCTTTCCTTTGCCTTTTTTCCAGGCAAAGGAGCCATCCAGCTAAGCGCTAAGGCACTTCAGGGAAACCTCTTAAAAATAAACAAGGGGTTTTGATGCTTTGGATGCCTCACAGCGTTACAAAAGAAATTTTGATGTACAGTTGCTTAGTGACTACAAGTATTTCTGTTTTGTTTCAGGTGAATTACCGAGGAGTTGCAAAGACGTTAAAAATCTCAAAGGTGTCACTGAAGATGGCGAATATTTCCTTCAAGTCAAAGGAAAGCCGTTAAAGGTGCATTTCAGCAACAGATTGATAGTTAATGCGGTTCCCAGAGGTGCAAAAGGACCCTGTGTGTGCTCTTCACTTCCACTCCTGGATTTTCTGCCTTTGATTTTCTCAGCAATCCCTTTGCACATGATGCCTGATGCTTCTCTCTCTCTCAGGTGTATTGCTCTGGGATGCAGACTGACAGCCCAAAGGAGTACGTGACCCTGGTAAATGGGGATGCAGAGAATTTTTCAGAGGTGTATGGATACAGGTAAGAAGTCCTTTAATCCTGAGCTTCGCAATAGTTTTGTTTTCCATGGCAATATTTTCCGGTCATGAGTAGAAAGGATTTTCTTTTGATTTAGATTGCATAACCCGACTGAATGTCCGTATAACGGGAGCAGACGAGAAGACTGCCAGTGTAGGAAAGATTACACAGCAGCTGGGTTTTCCACCTTCAGCAAAGTAAGGCTGGACCTGAACACTATGCAAATAATAAGTGAGTAAAAAACAGGGCCTTGCCATTAAAAAAAACTAAAATGTTTATTTTACACAAATATAGCTGTAACTACAAACAAGCAGTAGTACTCTAGTGAGCAATTTTCCTGAGCTCTCCTTTTAAAACCTGCTTTTAAACTTGCTCACCTGTTTCTGCAGCATCCCACAGAGTTATGGTTCCAGTCCCAGCAAATGTTGGTAGAATATAAAGTGTTGTTGGGGGTTCATTCAGTAAATAGCAGAGATTTTTTTATTATTTTTTTTAGCAAATCAAAATCCTTCCTTGTAAAATGACTCTTTATCTGATAGCGTTTTTTAATCACTTAATTTTCGAGCCATGAGACCTCCCAGTCTGTCGATCTGTAAAAAAAAAAAAAGCTACTAATAGTCTGTAAAAGTTCCTAGGTAAAGGTCTCAAAGGAACCACCCTCTGGGAATTTGATACCAGTTCCCTTTGAATTTCAAAAGGAGCTGGGCACCTACGTCTGTCAGGCAGGAGCTATCTCACATCCCCATCTAAATGAGTCTCCCGTTACTTCAGATCCCTCCAGAGCAAAATACCCCAATTCCTTTTGGAACCCCTGACCCCTGGGAGAGCACAGAGATGGTTGGTTGCTTTTGTTGAAAAGGGAGATTTAGAAGGTCCCGTGGCCTTCTTGAAAGTGAGGAGTTTTCCGATAGAGAAATAAAACCCAAGTTACGCGTTTGCGTTTTGTTGTTATTTACACCTCGGTGCTAAATCACCGGCGTATTTAAACCAAGCTGTAAACGTTGAGTGTGTGAGCATCCTGTTAAATTCAGTGCTCACACGCCAGCGAGTCACATGTGGGATGAAAAAATTAAAAATCCAGCAGATGAGATCTTGACTCTCAGGATTAACGTGTGAAACCAGCTTTAATGAGTTTAAACGTTAACAAAGAGCATGTTTAGATTTATTTTGTCTCTCTCCCTGCATCTTTCTTTCCGTGTTATTCCGCAACTATTCTCCACAGCGACTGATTTACAGTTTGCACGGACACATGATGGACGACCAGTTCCTTATGCCACTGCTGGGGACTGCTACAGCGCAGCCAAGTGCCCGCAGGTATTTGACAACAGCGTTTCGCAGGAATTGGTGCCATTTGTTATGTTGAGGCTCTCTATTAATTACTGCTGGTCACATCAGCCACCTTCAGGCAGTGTCACCTTCTCATTTCGGCAATCCCTTTGTCCGTGCAGAAAGTACTTCCCGTTCTCCATGTGGGAAAATGTCAAGTTGTTGTTATGAGGCCAGTGTTGGGACTGGCTAAGGGACATTCCCCAGGGCCTCAGTCAACAGTAGAGGAGAAAAGGAAGAAGTAAGCTGTGGGAGAAGAGCTGGTTTTGGATGTGTAGTTGAAGGTAGAGGGGGATCAGTCCATGGCACAGCTTGGTGGAAGTGTTGGGCAGGGAGAGCAGGGACCATCGCTCACTCCACTTCGGAGCTGGGAAAACACTACGTGAGGGTGGTGCCTGCACATGAGAGTGAAGTGCCCAGCTGTGATAGCACGGAGCTGGGCACAGGATTTTGTCAGCCATTGGAACAGGCTGCCCAGGGAGGGGGTTGAGTCACCGTCCCTGGAGGGGTTTAGGAGACGGGTGGGTGTTGTGCTGAGGGATGTGGGTTACGGTTGTTGATAGGGCTGGGACAAAGGCTGGTCTTGATGATCTTCCAGGTGAAACTGTTCTATGATTCTATGCTAAGTTGCCTCCTCAGTAGCTCTGGGAGTTTCTTGGGAAAAATAGGTTTTCTTGAAAATCTTTAGAAGACAAATTAACTGTGCTACAGGTGGTTTGCTCCATGTCCCCAGCACACTTCACTTTCGTGGAGCTGGGGGATGAGAAGTGAAATGTTTGGATAGTCCAAGGGATTGGGTGGACCCTGTCTGCAAGGGGCATTAAGCGAGGAGTCGCAGCAACAGACGGCAAGAGGGCAAACCGCACCATCTCCTTCGCTCCCTACTTTCAAAGCTGACACTTTTCTGCACAGCTCAGCGGCTTGGGGATTGACTTCTTACCTCAGGAAGGCTCATGAATGTTAATATCCATCCACCTCACCCAGTTCACTCCTCGCAGAAAATCGTCATTCCCAAAGCAGCAAGTGCAAGGAACAAATCTAACAGCTAGCTGGTACTGCACGGCCGTGCTGGGCTGTGGGTCAGCCTGGGGATGCGTCCGAAGGATCCCTCCTTGGGTCCAGAAACAGGCAGGGATGGGGTCTGCCATGGGGGTAAGGGGCTTGTGCATTGGATGCAGGCACAACCCTTAATTTCCATTAATTTTGTGCATTTTGAGACAGGGTGGAACGAAGTGGAAGATGTTTTTAAGAAATAAGCAAATAATAGAGTTTTGGTTTTACTGAAGTGTGGGGCAAAAATTAAAATAAAATAAAATAAAATACCTCAGTGGAAAATAAGGAAAATAAGGACAAGTGTGCCCTCTCCAGTTGAGGAGGGAGCAGTGAGAGTGGCTGCAGCACATCCCGAGGTATGATTCCCATCAGCTGCCGGAGCACGTCAGGCTCCACGGTTAGGCATGGAAAAGCCAAGAATGCCCTCATCCGGCAAACTGCGAAAAAGCAGGGCAAAAGGGAGAAAAACCAGAGAAAAATCAAGATAAAGCCCCTCCTTCCCTGCAGCCACCAATGGGAAGGGAATTCTTAACTAGAGACGTGCTGTGATTTGTACGCTATGTGCTAATCACTGTCAGAGTGATAGAAAAAAATGGAAACCATTGCTGGCAAGATGCGGTTAGGAAAGTGACACCGTGACAAACCATGGGACACCAAAGGATGGCGTTTGGGGATAACCAGGCTCATCTGCTTGTTTTTTAGGGTCGCTTCAGCATAGACCTTTATGGGACAGGCCTGTCCTTACCAGGAACAGCAAAGTGGCTCTCGCAAGGGAATTACGCAGTGTCGGAAATTCAGAAATCCCCAGTAAGTTCTGATTTTAATTATGGCTATAGCCACTCATGAGGAGATTTTAATTGCCACATTATCATTCCCAGCAATATCTTCCAAGCAGAGACTAACGAAAAACTAACATCTGACATTAAAGTCTTGTCTGTAATTGTATGCAAGGAGGGGGAGACCTAGCAGGTTTAACTTGATCTGAAGTATAGCAATTAATTAGTAAGCCTGCTTAACCATGAAGAGGAAAACACCGAGTGCTGTCAGGCAGACATACCCTTAATTAGTTGTCTGAGATGTCCGGCACGGCGTGTGCATCACACAGCAGGCAGGACCGGGGTGCGGGTGGTCACGGCTGCTGATGAGACTTGACCTGCGAGAGGGTCTGGGGGCCAGGCGAGTGCCCTGCGTAGGAATTGTTCCCAAAATGTTGCTAATAAGCGTGAAGGACACGGACCTTCCCCATGGGCTGCTTTTATCTCCTTGGGAGAGACTGGAGTGACCTGGGCTCCAGGGGGCTGGGGCTGAGCCCCAGGGCACAGCTCTGGCTAAGCCTGGCAAGCCTTCAAAATCACACCACCGCCAAATTTGAACTTCTGTGGCTTAATTTGCCTGCCCCTTAACACTTCTGTCACTCTGTACCTTCCTGCTGTTGCTTCCGTGTCATGTTCTGAAATTGGAGAAACTCAGCTTTTTTGGCTGCTACTTCACGTGAGTCATCTCGATTGCCCCTGTTAAAGCTCTCTAAAGGAGGTCACCATAATCATTTAACAAAAAGCAGTCTGCAAAATACCATCTCCTATACTGCTTTCACTCTCCCTGGCTCTGGGGAACCCCTTGAGCCCATGAACCTTGTCAGTGCTGGTGCTCTTCAAGGAAAATTAAATGCTGCTGGTCCAACCATGCTGCAGCAAAGCATCCTCCAGTGCAGGTAGAAGAGGACTAATGTTGCCCCCATATGTTACTTTTGGCAGGTGCTTTGCTGTTCTTCTCCCCTTCAGAAGGGAGAAGCCAATTTTGGGGTTGCAGAGAACAGACACCATCACGAATTAAAGACACCATTAAAACAAACTTTTAAGGGACAGGTTCTAAGTGACAACTCTTACCTCTATCACCCGGTGCCATCTGTCAAGTGCTGTTCCAAGGGCGTAATTGCCTGCAGGAGCAGAAGAAAGGCAGACATAGTGGGAAGAGATGATAGCAGCCTGCTGCAATCACAGATCAATAGTGTCAAGGGCAGGATGGAGCTCGTTTAATAATAAATGCTTTGTGCAAGCTTTTCCTGCACTTAAGTCCAATTTTCTGGTAATTGAGGGCTGAATTCCTTTCAAGGACTGTCTGTCCATTGTCATGACCAAGAGGAGAAAGTCTCTGCAGAGGTGGGATAAGGAAGGCCAGATGAAGGTATTAATCTCCTGACTCAAGACCAGAGTTGCCCCATGCTTGCTGGGCTCTCCTGTAGACCGGGCCAGCCCCAGGACCACTCCATGTTTTTCTTTGTCTCTTCTGGCTGTGGAAATGCAGAGCTCAGGGGAGAAAGAACCTTCACACGTGGCATAGCCTCACGCTCTCGCTTTCTCTCCCGCCTGGGCTCTGGAGCAGCTCCAGACCTTGCCCTTCCAAAAGGATATTTCTTGGTATTACCTGCAAATATCCATCCTGTGCCCTTCACGTGCTCAGGCACAGCAGAGGAGCTATTATTGTTCTAGATGTGGTTTTACTCTTGCATGACCCGAGTTTTCTGCTCATTGCAGTCATTCACTCTGGGGCTAATTGAAGAAAGCAGATACCCTTGAGATATCCCTCCAAATGGCCTTCTCTGTGGGCATCTTTCAGTGCAATAAATCAAAAGTACCCTTCTTTATTTGTGTTCGGCATCTGACCTGGGAGCACCAAAAAGAATTAAATTTGCATGTATTTAAATACAACAGTGATTTTGTAGATTGGCTTAGGCATAATTTGTTTTCCTTCTGAGACATTTTCTATTAAAAACCCTGGCTGGAATAACCCAGATCTGGCCCTCCCGCAGTGTGGAGTTCCTGAGCCCTTACGTAAGACGTTATTTCTGACTTTGCCTGCAGGATGGTACCAAAGTAGTAGGAAAATGTGGCGGTTACTGTGGCAAGTGCACTCCGTCATCTGGAACGGGCCTCGACGTGCAGGTGTTATAGCGATGGTGAGTCCCCGGCTGCTTCTGCACCTCAGGGAACCTTCCCGAGAACGTCCTGAAGGAGCAGATCTTGCAAAAGCGCTCGCGCAGCGGGTGGATGGGTGGCAGCCGCCCGTCCCACGCTGTGTCCGGGAAGCAATGCTCCCAGTCCTCGCTTCCCCCAGTAAGCCTTATGGGTGTAACTGTCAGCTGGAAACGCTTCCCACCTCGCTGGCAGCCTCCCGGGCTCTGCTCTTGCGCCTGTTTCGGGGAGGAAGATGATGATGTGACTCCGTGTTTTCCAGGTTCTCTGGGAACAGCCAGCGGAGACGACACGGATGAAGGATAGCGATGCAATACCTCTGCCTTCCACTTTTGTATCTGTTTGTGTGTGTATATAGATCGTATATTCTTAATGTACAGTATAATATTTATGTTTGGAATTATTTATTTTGATTTAATATTTTTGTACGTAAAATCATTATATTAAGGCTGCTTTTACTATTTTTATTTTTTATTGTTAAATCCTGCAGTCAAACCACTGCATTTTGTGTACTCTACATTATATGTAGCATTATGACAAGTGATACTTTATTGTCACTGTATTCAGTTGTTTACTTTCAATCAGTAATTTTCCTTCAGTTATGGGCTGCTTTGGCCCTCTACGGTGCTACACAATCTGCACAGGGGTATTTTTGGCATTTCAATCTGTCTTTATGTAAGGAAAATAGATGAGATGTGCTTAAATTTTATTTTTAGGGATTAGGCCGACAGCACTCAAGGAAAACAGGACAATGAATACAGTGCTAGTTGCATTAGCAATCTTTATCTTTTAGGTATGTTTTGAATTTCACATGACCTCTGTGTCCAGTGTTAAAAGCACTGGTTTGGTGCTAACGTGGTATTTATTAATGCTCTGTAAATTTTAGTTAATCCAGTGCCTTTATCAGTGAAAAGGGGAAGAAAGCAGAAAAATCGTCAGGCGACTCAAATAAGATTTAGCCCAGGTTTAGAAAAATTCCTGCAGATGGATCTTCAGCTTGAGACCCTTTATTGGTAGGGCTCTGAAGTGAACTCACTTTTTTTTTCAAAAAAAAAAAAATCTTTGTCCCCTGATTGCCTGTGCCACCGTGCTTCCTGGCTCCATCTGGAAGCGGGGTATTAACTCATCCCAGACAGGCTGATCAGGCCATATGTTTCCCTGGGCTGTGCGCTGAGAAACGCTGCAGTTTACTCACGGACCTTATCACAAAATCCTACTGGGAAGCCAAAAGCATCCCTGCCGCGTCATCTCCAGGCGGGTTCCGCGGCAGGGGATGGGGACCAGCACCCCTGGCCAAGCCACCCCTTCCTCTTGGCCAGGGGACTCCGTCGCAGGCACCTGCAGCGTTTCTCCAGTCTTCCTACTCACTCACAGACCATCTGCAAAGGGAGGCTTCAGCGCCGGCTCTGCCTCGTTTCAACGAGATCACTCTGTACTTACAGATAACTCTGCCTCCCCCCCCTTCAAAAACAAGCTGCCTTACGCCTACTTCTGTGTTGCTTCGGATCTTCCTGGTAA
>NW_009693304.1:0-19960 GCF_000703405.1 Apaloderma vittatum
TATATTGTATATATTATATAATATTATATTATCCATAAAGCTGTATATATATTCCTATATATTATGTATATATGTATTTAATATCATTTGGACAGTATTTTACTACTCTGTAGTTTCACAGATGTTATTCAGATAAATGTGCACCTTAACTGAGAAATTTCAAGGGGGATTAGCCCATTACCTGGAGTCACACTCTCCTTGCTGCTGTTAAAAACCAACATCTGCTGTTAGGTTTGTTTCTTGTGCGTCTTTCAGAGTACCTTTGGGAAAACGGTGGATTTACCATCTTGTTATGCTAAACTTAGGTTTTTACTGAATTCATGAGAATAGAATCCACTTGTAAGCTTTCTGAGACCTTGATTTGTTAGAATCAGCAGCCAAAGATGATCAAAATTGATTGTTCTTGCTCAGTATTTCTTTACATTAAGCTTCTAAGGAACAGAACAGTCAGCTATCAGAAAATACATTATTTATTAACTGTACTCAACACATTGGGAAACAAACAAACAAGTTATTTCTGTACCGTATGGCATAGCAGAGCACATTGTTTACAATGCAGTTGCAATCTGAAGAAATAACCTCATAGCTATTTGCACTTGTATTATAAATGTGAAATCAATCTCTCTATTGTCTTTGGAGAGCAATGGAGCAGAAGAAACCACTGTCTCTACCAAGAATCTAAATGTATGGCCAGAAGTACAAATAAGTTTGCAGTTTGAATATTTTCAACAACAGTGTCAGTTTTCTAGACAAAACTGAATCAATGCCTGCCAGGCAATCTGGAGACAAATACTTCAGTGTTGCTCATTCTGTACCTTTTCTAGCAATAACATGGCAATTCACTTCCCAAATACATCAGCTGGTACCACATTAACTAGTCAGCAAATAAGGACAAAGTTTGAGGCAAATCCAATCTATAGGAGCTATGTTGTTTTTAAATGTTTCTAGGATGATTCAAGAAGAACAATAAAAGTCATTGCTTATTTTTTAACAGATGTGTTATAATAGCTTCTCATGTAGTTATTTCTTGATTTGTATTATTCCCTTTTTCTGTGTTTTGAGGTCTCATGACTTAAATGAAGTCATGTTCATGTCTTTTCTAAAATAATTCTTCATTCATATACCAGACTTCAGTGGAGAGATTGTATAGGACCACAGCTGCCTAAAAACTGGCTTCAGTGTATATTTCTTGGCTAAAGAAAGTTAAATATCTTCTATACCATGGAATCAGGTGAAAATACTAGTAGTTTTCCTAAACTCTTCAGAATAACAGTATGTGTTAAGGCTAACCAAAGAGAGCTTCCCTCACTGTAAATCTGCCTGTTTTTCTGCTGATGGTATATTTTTGATCTTTAAATATTAATGTCCTTTGGGAAGTGCATTAGGACTCAAGTGATAAATCTAAAACATACAGTTGCTTATCTCAAACATTAAAGTTAGGTTGATGGTCTCCTGAGTGTTGGGGATTGACCATATATACATTATTCATCCAAGATGGTTACATGTCATTAAGCCCAGACTCATTTTCATTTTACTTCCCTGTATGCTGTAGGCAGCAAGACTAGGTATTTATTGACATTTGCAAAGTGTATTGCAGATCAATACAATACACTTTAATGTGATTGTCCATACAGAAGGTAGTCACAAACTTGTGAGAAAAAGCTACCTTTCATGAAGTAGGAGGTTAGTTTTAGCATTTTACCTACATATATATACTCTGAATTCTGCCCTTTCTGTTGTAAATAGGCTACTCTCATTTCAAGGCTGTCTGTTCTGAAAGAATGGATTGGACTGCTTCTTTATTTCTCAAATGTTTCCTTTGCTGTGCTTGGTAGCTCCTTTGGGCTTTCTGAAAATGCTTTGCCTACAGAAATGTGTTTGTGCTTCTTTGGTACAGCTCATCCGTTTGTTTTGCATCAATCTGCACATCTGAGGCACACTCCATGAACAGCACCTGCTAGAGCAGAACGAGGTCAAGGTGTGTTTTGCAGAACTTTCTGGTTCTAGTCTTTAATGTGACATTTAGCATTAAGTTTAGTATGGTGCCTTCTGTAAGAAGAGCAAATGAACACAGCTACTGTATCTCCAGTGTGACATAACCCACACAAGAGTGTACATCTCATCTTTGGGTGTGACTGCACTGAACTGAAGGTTACTGGGGTGGAGTGGGTCGATGTCAGGGACATTTCCAGAGCCTTGTATGTCTTGATTGACTGGCTGCGATACTATCAAAGGAGACTACGCCACTAAGAATGACAACCACTCCAACACTAAGATTAGAATGAATGTTCTTGATACACTGATGCCGTCTTTCCTAGAGCTCTTGTTCTAAGTGCTAAGCAGATGTCACATCATCTGCTGACTCTTCCTTTCTTATTTTGGGGTGTAGGACAGCAAAACCAGAAAGTACTACATGAGTTAAATTTTCCACGAGTGCATCAGGTGTTTTAGGTGTTCCTGTGTCATTGACTTGCCATAAAGGAACCTGGCAAGCTAGAAAGGCTGACACAGAACAGCTGACAAAGTTCTTTGTCTTCTATATACTCCTCTGTGTTCATGTCCTTGTTTTCTTGAGTAGATGACTTCACACTGAGTGTCTCAGAGCATGTAAATATACTTTACCTGCAGCTGAAGCAGGAAGGAAATCTCAGCTTCTTTATATGCTTGCATGTTTGAACTATGACTAAGGCCTACAAAGACATGTTTCTCTGCATTTCAAGTATTTTTTAAAACTCTTCTTCTAAGCTGATATAGGAGAAATTGCCATCATAAATTATATAAAAATTCTGCACAGTAACTCCTCCCTTGCTGGAACTAGGAATCCCGTATGTGACAGTAATGATAACATGCAGCATGTTTTGTCTATAAAAGAAATATAGGATGTAGATCTGCTCTGAGATATGTTAGCAGATGATTGACTTTCTATCAACATGTGGGAGGACTAGCAATGTCAAGACAATTTCCCAGAAAAATTTTTCCAATTTTATGATTTACACTATAAGTTCTGCTGGAAGTCTTTCTAAAGATCTGGAGCCACGAATTAACAGTACCTGCTCCATGGAATTAAAAATCTAACAAAACAACACAGATAGTGGATGTGGAGAATCAAAGGAGTGAGAAATGAAGGTGTTTTTTCACTGAAAGCTTCCAATTGACTAATAGTGGTGGAAATGGAATCCAAAAGTCCAGTCCTGCCACCCTGGAGCTGCAGAACCCCACCAAATCCTGCTACTGGTCACTTGGTGTCTTCATTCATTCAGTTCAAATGGCTGAACTATACACTATTTTGGTTTCTGTACTAAAAGCCTCCAAAAGAAAAGCTATCTGTATTGATTATTTCTGCAGAGCAAGTTCTGCCTCTCCCTACTGGAAAGCTCACCGACACGGCAAAAGTTCTATCTGTGTCACATCTCGGAGGAGTCATCCAAGTGCCAAAGTGCAGGGGATAATGAAGAAGTTGTTTTAGAAATAGTTTAAAAAAATACAAACAACCCCCTTTTTAATTTTCTTCCATTCATAACTCACGCTATGTTACTAGAGGGCCACAGCTGAAAACTGTGTAGTAATTACATTTACAGGAAAAGCCACAATTTTTGACTATTTTTACTTTGAATTAATAGAAAAACAGATTGCCTGGCTGTAACAGGGGGCTTTTAGGATGGCCCCTGGAAGATAAGACCCATATAGAAGTCAGTTGGTTTGTCCAGTCCTCGACAGGTTAAATAATTATAGCAACATTAGTTGGGGCACTGATGAACACTGATAAATGTGTAGGGGGCAGAATTAGATGACTGAACAAGTAATGAGCATCTCAGATCTCTAAGTTCCTCTGATGACATGATATGATATGATATGATATGGTAATAGGCTTATGAACTATGCTACGGACCATTTTCCAGGGTAAAAAGTTCTTTGGCCTTGATGCCATAAACTATGACTTCTAAGCGTTTAGAGTCCATTATGTCATAATGTGCATGGGAGTCTTATCATGTGAATGATATTCTAGTTAAATTTTTTTGAGTCCCTGAACACCAATTTACATGACATATTGCAAAGGCACCGAAAGAGCCTCTTTCTAAATCATTACAGTCAATTGGACTCTTAACTGGTATAGTAAGGAGTTGAGAATCTGAGAATTAAACTACTCCCAATTAGGCTGTTAAAAGTATTTTATAAATGAGAAACACACCAGTGATTTGAAGCCAACTCAGAAACAGAGCACTACTGTTTCATATACACGTCTGAGATGGGAGGCTAAAGGGCAATTTCAAGAATAGCAGCTTTATACTTCATATGCTACTATGTCCAAATAAGCCATTATGTTATTTAAAATGTACTATAAAGATTGTATTTGAATACGGTAAGAACATGACAACCCACTTTATCTGCAAATGGCCAAATAAACCCGGCAAGTGGCTTCTTTCTGAGAAACTACATCCAAACTTCGCCCTTCTCAGGGCCACCCTCTTATTTCCAGTCTTGCTGCAACTGCTAACAACTGCTAATGTGGAAGATGCCTGAATTACTTCAATAAACATTGTGTGTCCCAGAGAATTTGTTTTTAGTGGTTGTTGCTCACCCATCAATAATCAAAAGCCAAAGCCCTGATGCATTTTATCCCAAACTGGTAAGGAGCGTGTTCAGATGTCCAAGTTCAAAGGGCTTTGAATCAAATAGAGAAGGTCTGTGAGCTCAGAGATGTGCCATGCTTAAGACAGACAATGCTGAGGGTCAGAAAAAGTTTCTGGTGATGCAGCCGACCCTCTGGCTCAGAGCTGATGACTGAGTCCATGGCAGAAAACAACTCATGGGAAAGATGGAGCTTTACCAAACTGTGTCCTGCCATCTGTCCTTCCCTTAGCAGCTGGAGTGCGCCTTCTCTTCTCCTCAGTGCATCTTCCTGCCTGGTTTTAGCCTGAAAGAAACCATTTTGTGTTCCCCAGGATGGCTCTGTAACATGATCCAAAGGTTTGTCTTCTTTTGAAAGCATTTTTCTCCATCACACTTTGTTGTCACTGATCTTTTACCAAGAAACTGATGACCCATCATTATGTTTTGTCATAGGGCATCAACACTACAGATATATAGTCTTATGCAGAAAAATAAACAAAGGGAAAGTTGCAGAAATGTTCACATTTGCATTAAAAAATTGAAAACAGCTGCAATTTCCTGCACTGAATATTAAATAACATAGATATTTGAAAACTTTCCTTCTGTCTTCTGCTGCCTTTTATGTTCTGCATTATCACTTAAGAATTCATAACCTCATTCTAGCAGCAGATAGACGTCTCACCATGCTGTTGCTGCTCTTGTCCAGGCTGAATGGTTTCTACTGTCCTTGCAATGGTTTTCTCTGTGTTCAAGACCAACTGAGGCAAAACATCTATTTAGAGTAACTGTCTCTTGCAGCAGCCACCATGAAATGACTTAACTGGACTCCTGTTTCTGTCTGCAGATGTTTTGCCTCTTCTGGTTTGGTTTTTTTTTTCCCTGAGTGCTCCAGGACAATCAGAAGTTACTGGCTTTGACAGTCTCAGCCCTACTCAATAGCCCTTATGCCCGCGACCTCTCACAGGCAGTACAGCTTCATACAACAGCTCGTGCAGCAGGACTTGGGATGTTCTTGAGTCAGAAGGTCACAGAGGAAACAGGCACCCACTGGAACTAAAGGGCATGTGAGGATGCTTCATTTGCCTCGCTAGTGCTTTTGGACAGTTTTATGACCCAGAGAGCTGCACTAGAAAGCACATTTATCAAGATGGTCAATTAAGTGTGGCTACAGCCAAAGTGTGCTGCAAATTGTGAATGTTACCGCACTTCCTCTGCCCTGCAATATTTGGAAATTGCTGACCTCAATAACTGTGACAAAAGTTAAGACTACTTTTCAGTGTTACAGGGGTGTATTCCCTGAGTGTTTTTAAATGCTTGATGCGGTTTGCTATGGTCAAGTACTTCCCAGACATCTACAGTTTAAAATGAAACAGTCATTATTATCTGCTTCTGACATCTATCACGTATTTTTCATTTATTAACAGTAGTGCACAAAGATCATAAAACCACATCACTGGAAAACACAGGTGACTTTAGGTGGGGACTTAAAAAAGATTTGTATTCAGAGCTGGAAAAAATTAAATTTGGGTATTGTCAGAGTTGCCTACTGATAAAATACTATTTACTGACTTTCCCTTTCAATACTTTTTAAATATAGTGGCTCTTTAAAAAAATATTGCAGACTTACATACACAACATTTTTGATCAGCTGTCTGTGTCTGATTTACTTCTGAAAACTAGGGCAACAGTAGAGATTGTTATTATTTATTAAAATATTTAAATATTGGATAAACACCATTTTTTTACATTGAGCTTGGGAATACTGCTAAGGAGAATAGAAAGTAAAAATATGAAAAATGAACTGTTTACAGAACTTTGAAAAACACAACAGGTTCCCAGATTTGGAGTAGTAGAAGATAGTTTCCCAAAAGATTAATACTTTTCTGTTTTACAGTATAGTAGATATTCACATTCATCTATAACAATTTAAGTGATTTAGATCATAACAACAAACGCTTTGATGCCACAGAGAGCGGTGCATTAGTAATGCCTCTTTATTGGTTCAGCACCAGTCTCTGGACTATTGACATCTTGTTGGCAAGACTGATGCTAATGGAATGTATAGCAGAAAAACTAACCCCTTTTCTGACTCTTCTGCATCAAAGGCAAGCTGAAAGAGGCACCTCTTCACAAGAAAGTAAACATAAGCACATGTAGTGACCTTGACATAATTTTTCAAGTCTTTTGGAGGAATCAGCCACTTTATGGAGGTTTGCCTAGAATTTTATCATAGAATCATAGTTTTTTGCCTAAAACTGGGAAAGTCCATGGTAGCACGTATCCACAGCTGTCTGTCTTAATGGCAACATCTTGTTCCCTAAGCCCAGGCTGAGGTGAACTAAGGGGACAGAAAACACCGTTCCGCTGCTACCCTCTCAGCTCTTTCTAGTCTGTGACCATTAGAGGACGACAGCTTCATGTTGGTGCAGAGCCTTTCACTATCACAGCACAAAATGCAATCAATTCTGAATGCTTACATTAAATACTTCCAGATGTTGTTCTTTTGCAGAGAATGTAGAAATCTGTTTGGGGTACAATAGTCACACAGGAAAGGTAGTGGCTCTTCAGGGAGATACACATGAAATATTCAACCAGTAATATAACCAGTCAAAATAAATGTAAATTCTCTTCAGCTGATAAAAATATTAAACTCTTACCTGCATAGAGTTACTGTAACAAGAGATCATGCTGAATGTGAATCAATGTGCATTTTGGAAGCATTAACCAAAATATGTACTTATTTTTGTGTTTGTTGACCTACACTGAAAATCTTATTTATGTGTTGGGGGAACTCTGATTCCTGTGTGATCACACAGTACAAACCTAAGGAGGAGAGACTAAACTGATGTTTTGCAAACATCCCACTGTCAGGTCTGGGGAACAGAGGGCCGGTGAATTGCCTCCTGCCCATGGATTTAGTGCAACTCTGCTTTCCTCTTACTTCAAATTTCCAAAACTACATTCTATTTACATATAAATGCACTATATATGTATATAGGTGTATGTATATCTGTGTGTATATAGCAATGAGTATATTTAAAAAAAAATTGAGCTTCACTACTAAATCTTTCCTTTTAGAAGAAAGCTACTTCTGAATCATACAATG
This sequence comes from Apaloderma vittatum, assembly GCF_000703405.1. Classification (NCBI taxonomy): domain Eukaryota; kingdom Metazoa; phylum Chordata; class Aves; order Trogoniformes; family Trogonidae; genus Apaloderma; species Apaloderma vittatum. Next base: position 7,718 of record NW_009693304.1, read on the forward strand.
ATTTTTATGGTGATACTCGGCATGTACTTGGATGTAAACTATTTATTCATGAATCCAATTAAAAGTGGTTGGCAATCTATATAAGCTGCCTTTTACAGAAAGACTCTACTTCTGCTGAATTTGCCTCTGCTGTAGCAATGCACTAATACCCCCAATTCAGATGGTTTTGTTGAATAAAAAAGATAAGGCCACTGATTTTCTGTCTTTCTTTCTTTCTTTTTTTTAACTGGTCTAAGATTTGTCCCAGATATTTACAGGAAATTCTTGAGGGCATATTTTTATATAGGCCTTACTACTTAGATTATGATCCATAACAGAAAAGTTTCACATGTGGTAAGAAGAATTTTCTGGGCCATTATCCCTGTGGATTTCTCCTACTTTCTCTGTGGCATTTTTTCAAAAGCAGATCCTCTAGTTATGACAGTTGAATAATTAAAACTACCCTAGCCAATAAAACATAAACCCTAACTGAAACAACATAATGTACTTAGCTTTTCCTTATAAGTTAATTTGCATTTTATCTATGAATTGAAATGTCTGAGAGTATAGTAAGTTAACTGAAAGTAATAAAATTAACATGAAATCCTTATAGTAAAATAGATCAACTGAAATAATTAAAAAACCATATTGTTTATTCAAGCACAAATAACAATGCTAGAAACTGTTATTGAAGTAATATTTTTCCATATCTTTGAAATCAGATGTTATTTCCACATCAGACGTTTGATATTTTGTTTCCTTTTTACTTTAAAATAAGGGCACACTTTAAATAAAAGTAGTTTTAAATGAAAATGTATTAGAAAGGCATATATTAAATTCTATTTATTGATCCATTTCCTTAAAATTTCTTGTTTGTCTGTCTTGCCAGTCAGTGTATGACAGTGACGGGTAAGGGTGAGGATCAGATAAATCTATTTAATAACAGTTGATCTTTTCACTGAAAGGTTGTTTGCTCTGTTTGTGATTATGAAAATGGATTTTTCAGTCTAAAACATTAGGGAGTGACAAAGATTATCAAATAAGATTAAACCTTTCAAAAGTATATATCTCCATCACTTAATGGAAAAGGAATTGATCTCTTAGCGGACCTAACCGCTATTTCAAAGTTGCTTATGCTCCTCAGCAGCAGACACCCTCATTGCTTTTCCCAGAGCCCCTCCTCGGGCTGAGCTGGGCTCCAAACATCTGTCCAGCTGTGAAGCTGTGCTGGGGGAATGGGTTGCCTGGGGGAACAGGATTCCTGGGGCAATGCGATGCCAGGAGCTGCCTGCGGGGCCCCTGCTGAGCACCGCAAGAGGGTGTGAGTGCCCTGCGCGGCCACCCCGTTTCGAGGAACGTCTGGTTTTTTGTGAATGACATTAGCAAAGAAAGATTTTTCTGTAAAATCGAGGAGAGCAGAGTGGCTGAGGTGCAAGGAAATGAATCAAGTTAGAGTGTCAAAGCCTCAGCTGGTTTCCCCGTTGTTGAAGAGGCGAGGTTGGTCAATACCAGCTATGGGCTGTTCCTGCCTGGCTGGATGGGTCCTCAAGGGGAGAAGGTCTACTTCTGGATGGGAAACCCCTTGAAGCTTAATGAGTCACTGGGAATAGGAAAAATGGCTGGAACTACGGCCCTTTCTAGGACTTTCTCTTACTGGAGGAAGTACCTAGTGTGTGTAAGTACATCTAGGCAGTAAATTTTGAACTGCAGTAGTAGAGGAGAGCTCTCCTAGGACCAGACACTGAAAGTAACACTGATGGGAAAATTGTTTCCTATTCAAGAGTTCAACAATTTCTCAGTTATTTCACAGTTGTTTCTCAGTTTCTTGATTATTTCACAGCAGTAGTTAGAGGTGGCATCCAAGGTGAAAGTCATTATTTAAACATACTCTATGCTCTTATTCAGCCGCTGGCTCTTCAGGGAAGCCACCTTTAGGGGCTACTGCAGTACCTGTCACAGAGTGGGTAATTCAGGTCTGCTTTTCTTATTACAGAAAACTAACATGGAAACATATTTTCTACACCTCTCATTTTTTAAGTACTTGGGGCTTTTTTCTTTTTTTTTTTAATGTTTGTGTTAAGTGGTTTTTTTACACTAGGGATAATTTTTCTACTTCATAATCATTTTGGTATCTCATGCCGCCTTTCAGTTCTATAATTTTTATGAGGCAAGTTTCAAAGTTTAACCTGCTGATGTTAGGATTTATCACCAGGAGTAAAACAAACTGGAAGTCTTGGGGATAGGCAGGGAAACACCATGAGCTAGGGAACAGTATCTAAGTTAGGCAATAGCACTCGTGCCACGTTGTCAACTCCTCTCCAAAAGCAGAACCAATATGACTTTCCAGCTTTTACTACATCATATTTATTTACAGATTTCAGAGAGAAATTGCTTCATATCTGATCTGTGGATTTTTCTCTGTTCGTAGGAAAGTTTCTGGAATTTAGTAATCCAATATTGGAATTTGATTATATAAATTGTTTTCTATAAGAAATGCATTTGAAGCATAACTCATAAATATGATGATGAATGAAGAGTAAAACTAAAATAGACACACAAGTCCTATGAAGTACTGATAAATCAGTAAGTAGGAAATGTAGCTCTAATGAAATGTCAGTCTATGAACCTAAACCTTATAGTAAGTGCAAGTACTTAACATGGCATGCTTGGGAGGGACAGATTTTAATCTAGGCAGAAAATCGACTAGCTAAGGCCTCTGATTTTAGTTATAATGAAGTGATTAAAATGGTTCTTAAGAAAACAAAAAGAAGTTAATAATTTCTAGAGCTTTAGGAAGTGTCTGAAGATGCCTACAGCTGTTCTACCTGCAGGTGACATTTTATCTGATGAGAAATCCTGCTGATTAGTTTGCTCAGTAAATACACAGAAGGAAGGATTTTCCTTGTTGCCACAAGGAAAAGTCAGAAAAATGCAGAAACTGTATAATGCAGATTGAGAAACTGGCAATATTCTTTTTTGAACAAACTGAACAGTTCATTTCAGAGTTGAAGTTTCTAGATTAAGCAAATGTAGAATCCGTTAAAGACTTAATTATGGTCACTTGACTGGCTACCAAATTAGAAACATTGCAACTATCATCATAATGCTGTCATGTACCTTCTATGAAAGATGGAAATATGCTAATTCAAAGTAGAAGTAAATCTTCCACATACAAAAGAGTTGAAAACACTTGAAGTGGCCCACATTTTGGTTGCTCATACAAAAGAAAATTTTATGATCAGAATACCGCTAACATATTCACAGCACTGCAATTTCCTGCAGGATCATGGAGTTTTGAAGAGCATTGGGGCATACCCAGAATATTTCTAGGAGCTCACTCCACTGCTCCTTGAACTGGTGGTGACTGCAGTTGCTTATGGTCCTTTGGAGCAGCCTGTTCTTGGCAACCTTCCCTTATTGCAACTTCATTTATAGCAGTGAAGTTGACAGCTTCTCACAGGTGGCCACTCTGAGATGACAGCTTGATAAAATTATTAAGAAAGACCTGCCTCCTGTTTTAAAACTAGCATGTGCTCTATCTCAATTTCTTCAGACTTCATTTACTAGCTTAGTAATTTCTCAGGCTTTCTGAAAAGTAAAAATACTTTATACAGTTTGGAAAAGGAAGTAAAGTCAGAGACATTTTCTCTGTAGTTCAGGACATTTGCTAAAATTTAAAACCTGCTTTGAGTGAAAAAAGGACTTTACACTAGCTCCTCAGGAATTATTTGGCACAGAGATACAGCTCAGGAGACAGTTCCTACATGTGTTATGATTGAGGGAATAAGGTTTTGGGAGTCTTGAAAGGCAGAAACAGGTTGATTAAATGGGCGGAAATAGAATTCAGAAATAAGCAAATAGAAAATGCAGAAAGGCATCACAAAAAAGTTTTACTTTTTGATTTCTTATGAAAAAAATCCCCTAAATTCTGTACCCTGCAGTCTGGTCTGTATGGGCATGACTTCACCCAGTTTTTAAATGGCTACTGAGGACAGCTCCCATTTTGTGTAGTTTTGCACACTGAAATAGCAAGATTCACTAAGTTGTAATCAAGATGTTGATGAAAGCAGTGGTAGTTTCATAGGAGCAAGGCAAATAATTTATGTTCTGAAAAGCTTCAGGACTGTAAGTTTAGGAATTGTTCTCAAGAGACTTCAGCCTCCACTAAGGCTTATAAGGTCTTAGAGCACCCAGCAATGTCTTATAGTTGCCAGTGATTAAACAAATCACTACAGTGCTTTACACAGAAAGAAATAGTAATTTTATTTTTTTTTAATGAGTAGTGAAATAAAACACCATCTTCTTAAATCTTTAAAAATTTTGATGGACAAGTGCAGTATGAAAGAATTTGTCACATTTCACTGCAAAATACTATTGTCCTAGTTTTAAGGAATTAGTGCCAAAGCACACAAAAAAGACCCATGTTATACTTGGTGTTATTCCTTGCATTTAGTACATATGAACATTTACTGAGGATATTCAATATTTTGACCATGAGGATGCTTCCTTAGGAAACATCTGGTGCTAACGACAACTGGAAACAGCTTTCTAGAACAGATGGACCACTGGTCTAGCACAATAACATCTTTGTTCTCAGTGAGTAAATTTAGGCAGATGAAGAGGAAGGAAGCAGGGTATACACAGAGTGAGGTCAGAAAGCAGCATGTCTCAGAAAAGTGTCCGCTTGCTGAGCAGAAAATTACTGTTGCAAGATAGGAATCACAGATAAATGAAAGCAAGTAGAGGAGAAACAGTCTCCAGTTTTGTACTAACATATTTCAGAACAACATTATTCCCATGCGGGTTTTGTGGATCCCCATCATCTGCTTTGCAGGGCACAATCCGAATTTCTGTCCTTGGTTTTCCTCCCAATGCAAAATCTAGCCTCATCTGCAATGACAAATCAATTCCTATCTCTTTGTGGAAAACCTTTGGGCATACCTCTGTGCTGCAGCCTTGTCGTCATCAGTCTTGATGTATTTCTCCACCCCTTCCATTGGTAGCTTGACTGTCAGTCTGAGATCAGCATGACTAAAGTAGGGCTCTCAGTCCTACCCTAGATGTATCTAGTACACTTGTAAGGCCCTTGTTATCTCAGTTCACAGTTATCTTGTTATCTCAATCACAATTTTGTCCTTTCAGGCCTTGGCTATGAATTGTGCAGCACTTACTTACCTGTGGTGTTGCAGCCCCAGGCAGATCCTGAGCTTCACGCTAACTGGGGCATGCTCTCACTCTGCGCACCTCACAGCCCAGGGGCAGACACTGCGAGCTGTTTTATCTTAGAGGCCTTAGAAGGAAGCAACATTTTAGCTTGTTACTACCCTTTGTCCCTAGCTATTGTCTTCCCTGGGAGTCTAAAACAGAATCTGCTGCAAACCTGTTCAATTTGCTTTTTACAAAAGTGTATTTAATTCTTTGAGATTTTTGAAAGGTGTTGCAGGTTAAAAAAATATTGATTGGACTGTGATCTGCTGTTAAAGGTGCTTCAAAAGACAGTCATGAAAGATGCTTATTTTGCTGTAAACAGAGCATTCTCAGGTAGTGACTGGTTAAAAATCTAGATCTGAGCTTAGAGCTATTACAGACTGTATTGGGTTGGCTCAGCCGGATTTTGGTGGCGGCAGGGGGGGAGCTTCAGGGTCCTTTGAGAGGCTGCGGTGTCTCACGTTGGGCAGTTTCTGATGAATTGCCCTTCGTGGGACGACTCACGTCAGAGAGGAGAGCATGAAGCTTGTCTCCCGTGAGATGGGACCCCACAATGACCCTTGGGAAGAGTGAAAAGTCCTCCCCCAGAGAGAGGAAGAAGCGGCAGAATCAACATCGGATAAACTGACCGTAAACCCCCTTCCCTGTTCCCCTGCGCCGCTCGGGGGGAGGAGATGGGGGGAAGGTGTTTTGCTTTTAAGATCTGTTTGCTCTTTCTTATTTCTCACTACTCCTCTCTGATTTGTTCTTTTAATAAATGTAATTTTTCCCCAAAATTGAATCTGTTTTGCCCGGGACAGTAAATGAAAAATGATCTCCCTGTCCTTATCTCAAACCTTAAGCCGTTTGAAATATTTTCTCCCCCTGTCTGTTGGAGCAGGGGGAGTGAGAGAGCGGCTGTGTGGGTCTCTGGCTGCCGGCCAGGGTCAAACCATGACACAGACCTTTACTGTATTAACATGCAAGCAAGCATCAGAGAAAAGAGCTTCTACAAGAATGGAGAGGCCTCTGAATTTAAATGAGTGCTCTAGTATGAGCTTGTGCTGAGCGAGTCTAAGATTTCCACTCTTGAAAGGCCAATTGCTGTTTCTTTATGTTTTCTTTTTGAAAAGTGCAATACTGAATATTTGTCAGTCAGTCTCCCTTATACCTTAGATCTCAAAATCTTTTCAGGATTTACTCTCTACACTGTTTTCCTTGGTGTTTTCTCTCTTGCTGTCTAATCCACTAGCTCATCTGTGGTTGTCTTTTTTTATGATGTTTTAGGCAAAGAAAAAAGACAGGTGTCTTTTTATTCTTTTGTGGGGGAGGCTGTTGTGCTTGCCACTCTGTGTACTAAACTGCATTTCTTTAAGGAGGAAGGAACAACTTCATAAGAAATTATCACTTTTTGCTCCTGATCTGCAATGACACAAATGTAGTTTATATGCAAAAAATTTAGCTCAAGTGATTTTATTCTTACAGTGTATGTTCTGTTCAATCATTTCTTATAAATATAGCAAAAAATAGCAAAAATAGCATAGAAAAATAGTGCAGTGACAAATGAAGATCTTGACTTCCTAGCTATTTAGCTGTCCTTTCAACAGCTTAGCAGCACCCCGAGGTTGCATATTTAGTAACTGTATTCTTTAGTAATTCTGTTGCTAATTAGTAAGAATGATAATAATACAGAACCTGTTTTTAACTTTTCCAGCATATGGACATAGAATTTATGCCATGGTTGGACCAAAGAACTGACCTTGGTAGATTACATTAAACATTCTTCTGTTTGACATCTTCTGCTTTTTTGAGCATACTTATAAATGTACATTCTCGTTCGGTCCCCGTGTGTTACCTGATCTAGTCGAGAGGTGGCGTCCCTGGCGACAGGGAGACTGGATTAAAATGATCTCTAAGGTCCCTTCCAGCCTAGGCCATTCTATGAAACTATGATATAAATGTACAGTGTCTTGCTCTGATCTTTGTTTATCTGTGTACTCAGTGACATTTAAGGTGGGATTCAGTTCTACTGACATTATAGTGTATGTGTCTAGTTCTAAGACTGTGTTCATCACAGGCTGCAGAGGAATCTCTGCCCTGGCGCCTGGAACACCTCCACCCCCTCCTTCTTCACTGATCTTGTTTTTTATAAAGCTGTTTCTCTCACATATTCTCACTCCTGTCTCCAGCTGAAATTGCTGTTTCCCAGGTGGGTTTTTTTTTCCTGTCTTAGATGTATTATCCCAGAGGCTCTACCACCATCATTGATGGGCTCAGGTTTGGCCAGCAGTGGGTCTGTCTTGGAGCTGACTGGCTTTGACTCTGTCAGTCATAGGGGAAGCCTCTGGCAGCTTTTCACAGAAGATCCCCAAGCTACCAAAACCTTGCCACACAAACCTAGTACACACGCTTTGAGTTTTACCTCAGTATGTTCAACTACATATTTCTTCAAACTTGCTATTGTATCTCCAGGTGTCACATAGCTTATGCTTCTGGGTTATTTTATTCAAGCTAATATTCTAGTCTCTGGATGAGGCTGTCACTGTGTAGTGCCTGCAGTCGTTCTTAGCATTTGATCATCTCTGCAATGTGCTGTACAGAAATTTTCGTTGTATAGAACGCATATATTGTTTCCCCTTTTAAGTACAACCTCTTCTTTTCTGAAGGTTTTTGTGGAATGATTTTCCACTGTTTAACTGTAATAGTCAGGACATTGCTTATAGTTTCAGGAGTATAAAAACCTCTAGTGCTGGTTCCTTTTAGATTTTGTTTACAGAAGAGTGTATAGAGCTTTCAGTTTTGTCTGCTCCTGTATTTTTCTAGGCATCTGTGCTTTTTATTATCCTAGGCATGCAAGAAATTGTTTTATATTGCCTCAAAATACTAGTTATGTTTGGAAGTCTGGTAATTTGTAGTCATGTTTCTTAAATGTGATTTATTGTCTTTTTCAGCAGTTATTTCTTCAGTAAGCGTTTTCCAGTCTCCTTTTCTTGAATGATAGATTCTATAGTTCTCCTCCAAAACTGCAAGTTACACTCAGCAGTCTCAGATTTGTTACAATCTTCTCAAAAGTATCTCCTTGCTGGACGCTCATATAAAATTGACATGGCTTGGAAGTTTCAATCTTTCAGCTGTGCAATATTTCTGATACTTTTTGGCACAGTAGTGTAACTGGCTTTTTTTTTTTTTAACTTAGCAGTATGTTAGTAAACTAATACGGTAGTGCAATATGAAAAAGCCTCACATTCCTTGTTTTGTTCAAAAAGAGCTCTGCTTGCTCTGCAAATATATCAGATGATTGTTTTGGGAACATTGCATTTCTCCAGTACTTACCTGGAGAGTTCCAGCAGAAAGAAGGACTTGAGAAGGAGTGGTAGTGATCTTTCCTGTGTAATGATACTAAATGGAGCAAAACCTAACTGGTTTGAACCCGTACTGGTAGGTACTGGCTACCTAGCCAGTGAAGAAACATTTTTAAATATCTCTGAAAGATGTAATAGGCATTTCAATGGGATTGGGAATGTTCAGATTTTGATATGTATCTGGTCTCCAGCTCAGCTGTGGCGTTCCAATGGGTCCTGCTGCTGTCCTGCTTAGACAGTTTTTAGGTGCCCAAATATATTTGGAAATCTGGACCATTGTCACTAAATTCTCACCTGCAGAAAGAGCTGAATGGGTAAAAACTGAAATAGGAAAGATGCATAGGAAAGATGGGTAGGAGAGCCTGTGCTGCAATACAGCTATTTGTCTCATCTTATTTTAATGATTTTAATGGTAGTTCCTGATTCTGCCAAATCCCCTGCAAATTCAAGAGGCTACAGGACTGCATCACAACTAGAGTGGGAAACAGGTTATGACTTCTACATAGTCGTTTACGGAGCAAGACGTATTTTCCTTCCATTGCCAGGAATTGAATCTGGGAGAAGGAAGAACAAGTGTGATAGTAATGGGAAAAAAATAGACACTGATATTAGAAATTAAGAGGAAAAAAATTTAAGTCTTTCATTCTTCTGTATGGACAAAGGAAAACTCTTCAGCAACAGATTATCCTTTTTGAAATTATTTTAATGTAGATGTTTTAATGATCTTGCATAGCTTTTGCAACAAGCATCAACATCTTCTAGTGACTGTCACTGGCTTTCATGCTGTGAAATTCAGACTGATTATTCAAAAATGGTAATAATGATTCATCAGAAACAACTATATGGTTTGAATACATGGAGTACAAAAGCTTCATGAGCCATTGAGTGCTATGATACATCCTTGTGAAGGGCCTGTCAGGGCTGAGAAGGCTGCTGATGAACATTGAGGGTTGCCTGGGTAGGGGCCTCCACCGTGTTTCTTGCATCAGGTCCCTTTTCAACCATTGCTCACAAAAGTGCTGCAGATAATGTTCTCACTGGAACTTAATAAATATTTGAAGGAAAATTTAAATTTTGTGAGGTTACTCTTTGCTGGTAACAAAAAATGCTGATATTTAATTGATTTTTGGACTCCCAAATTACAGGTGCTATGTGAAACTCATTTTGCAGCAGTTGTTCTGAGCATTATGTTGTTGAAGTCACTGTGATTTGCAGTTTCTTCCACAAGGCTATGTTTGGACTTCCTGTCATCCTATGTTTTTAACCTTTTAAATTTTCTCCTCTTATTCTTATGTATATTATCAGATTACCTAAGAAATAATGCCCATTCTAATACCGGTCCTAGAATTACATGGTCTAATTTTGAAGCCATAACATTTACTGTCTCAGTGATTCCATTAGGCACAGCTGCCATTAAGGAACAAAGACTCATCATGCCAAAATTTGTTTAAATGAACATAAATGCTAGTGATAATAAATAACTTATCCTGAAAGTCACTCTATTCACCAGCCGTATTCCCTTCTTGCCACAGCAAAACAGAGTGTATCAGAGCATTTGATTTTTAATAGTGCTGAGCAAGATAGAGCTACCATTACAGTGTTCAATAAGATGGAAAATTTGTTGCTCTTATCGCCTTTTCTCATCTATTGTATTGCACACTTTGATTAGATCATGCTGGCATTTTTAGCTCACATAGTCTTATCATGGAAATAATGGTCTGTTGATGATCTTGCATTTTAAAAGGCAGTTTATTGCTATCAAAACAAGCTAGGAAACAGTTTATGTAGTAAACTTCAAATGTAGCAGAGGAAGGAAAGCTTAAAACTTAAGGATGGTTACCAGTCCTGCATATCCACTAATAATTTGCTTCTTAATTAGCTGTTAACATCCTGGTACTTTTCTGATTATGCTTTTATCTTGCTGGATTTTCTCCATTCGCAGGCTAGTTGCTGACTTCCACACGATATACAGAAGGTAGCTCTGAGTCTTTGGCTATGTTGTGTCTTGCCAGCAAAATCTATTTTGTAGACTAAGAAAACTTCTCAGGGCAGTCAAAGACCTCTGATTAGATCAGGACAAAGCGTCATTTCTTCCTAGAGCAGATAGCACACGATTTAGTAACCTTTCAGGATTGCAGAACCACTACTTCTACCTTCACTGTATACTGTGTACTAAAGAGTTGGAAAATACTCAGCTACAACTTTTTAACACATTTTTGTTTACCTTTTATGTTCCTATATTGCAACTTAAATCACGGAGCCTACATTTTCATGTGTAGTTCTCAACTTGCAGCTTCATCGGATGTCCGATAGTACCCAAACTCAAGGCTTCATAGTGATTAAGAGCATTGATGAATACAGCTCCTATGAAACCAGGGGGCTTTGGACAAGGTATAAGGCTCCGACAACGAGTTTAGCTGTTCCAAGAGTGCAGTCTGCAGAATATGATTTTTAGATTTCACGTGTGATATTCAAAGCTAAAGCAAAGGAAATTGTGTGCTAAAAATAGCTCCATGGCTTAAATTGCAGCTGTATTAGTGCTGTGCTGTCTGACCAAGCCTGATCTACTATTTCACGAAATTCCCTATGACATAGCTGTTTTAGGCAGGAACAGGGAAGAAAGAAATGTTCACTGAAGTGGGAATTAATATAGGATATCTTTTCTTATTATTTTTATTAAATGTTATATGTATTATTGAAAAAGGTCTCTAGGGGTCACCTGAAGTGGGATTTTCTGTTCCTTAATATCCTGCTGCAGGGTCCCTGGCTCTGACAGGAAAAGTCTTGTCACAGAAAGGACATGTTAATTAGAATTTCAGATTTTATTGTCATGAAGGAGCTGGAGACTTTTCCCTTTAAGCGAGATTCCTTCATGCCTTCATTGTTTTAACGACCAATGCTATTTAATATCTTCATTGATGACATGGACAGTGGGACTGAGTGCACCCTCAGCAAGTTTACTGATGACACCAAGTTATGTGATGTGGTCAACACGCTAGATGGAAAAACAGCGAAAGACTCTTTGTCAGGGAATGTAGTGATAGGACAAGGGGCAACGACTTTAAGCTGCAAGAGGGTCAACTTAGATTGAATGCAAGGAAGAGGTTTTTTTATGATGAGGGTGGTGAACAGTGAAGAAGTTCCAGAGAAGCTGCAGATTTTCCCTGGAAATGTTCAAAGTCAGACTGGACAGAGCTCTGAGCTACCTGATCTAACAGAAGGTGTCCCTGCCTGTGAGAGTTGGGCTGGCTACCCAAAGGAAACCTTTTCAGGCTTTTATGGAGCGGAAACATGTAGATGAGTGTGTTTGGAGAGTAGAAACTAGGAACAATGGATGCCTCCCATGTCCCTTGTGTCCACAGTCAAGTTCTTTTTAGCTGTTTCCATTCTACATCCCCTTTGCTGAGGGTTGACACGTTTTTCCTTCTGCAGAAGAACAGAGCAAAGCTCTGAAGTGCTTGAAGAGCTCCACCTTCTTCACTTGTGTTTTCAGCTCACTTTATCTTCTTCTTGGGGATTCAAGAAACCCCCCAAGCTGTCTGTACCCAGCACCCTCCTGCTCCTCTGCTAATGCCTCCTTTCATATGATCAGCTCAGCCAACAAAAGAGAGGAAACCAGCAGCAGAGAATGCAAGAAATAAGCTGAAACTCATGGCACAAGAACAGGAACCAGCGTCACACAGAGGAAAGCTGCTTGTGAAGCTGAACTGACAAG
>NW_009693304.1:19971-57137 GCF_000703405.1 Apaloderma vittatum
TAGGGAAGAATTACTGTATTACTTAGCTAATGGAAGAGGGCAAAATAATTACTTGGTATTTCTTTATTTTTTTTTAAGATACTTTCACAAATATTTAGGCTTAGCTAAGAAAGATAATTGAGAAGGGAAGAAAACAGAAATCAAAGGTGATTTTTTTTCCTTCCTCCTCTATTTATTTAATGTATCTCATCTAAATTTGCTTGATATTTTCTGAAATTTTTATCTTCCACTCACTCCTTCCCCACCCTGATAATTCTCTTCTTCTGTGTGATAGGTTAAATATCAGAGCAGTGTCTCTCAGATATTTGAAAAGAAGGTCTTTTTCTTGGGTCTTGCTGCCAGTCTCTTGGATGTGAGATCCCTAGACTTAAATCCACACTGCACATGTTTCTTTTTAAAAACTTCTCTTCAATTAAAAAACCTATTGTTTTACAGTTAGTAACTTTACTGTTAGCATGCAGCTTGAATTCCCATTCTCCATCTAAAAAAGTCAATTAAGCTGTGAGTTACCACTTCGCAGACAAAATGGCAGCAGTTCAATTTCTTCAGGTCTAGGGAATAAGCAATAGCTGTAATTACTGGCTTACAAGTGTTTACATCAGCCGAAGAACTATTAGCCTCCTTTAATTGCTGGTAGCAACTCAGTTTCCCCATTGTGAACAATTAATACAGTCTGTTCTCACCCCACAGCAGTCTGACCCACTTTGAACTTTTTCATGGGCCCTTAGGGGCCGTGATTGTGCAACACAGAGATTGAAAGAAGTCAAAGTGCTATTATGAAACAGAAAAGAAAATGCTCTACAGTGTGCTCATGCAAGGAAAGAGGTATCCCAAGCTGCTGCCACACGTGTCTCATTTTCACTAGCTAGAATTAGGACAGTCCAAATAAGAGCATCGAAATCTTCTCCCTTGGTGTGAGTAGAGGCCCCAGGACCCTGTGTGACGTGACAGAATTTCTTTTTCCTCATCTCTAACACTAACACTGTGGTTCTGATCGTGTGATATTCTGTGGTGAAATACATTGCTGCTTCCCTCCCCACCCTCTTCTTTTTTTTCCTTTTCTTTACTGTGTTGTCTGGACCAGGACACTTTGCAAATGTGATGCAATTCAGGAATGAACAGGTAGCCACTGGGGACAGGTGAAAGTTCTGGGCCCGTCACATCTAGTTGACTTGTGTGAATATGCTGGTGGAGGAAGGGTGAAATCAAACTGGCTTCAGCACTGTTTCCTTCAGTCAGTCAGCTGCTGCCTGTCAATATGATGTCCCCTGTAACACCTCAGCATCAGCAACATACTAAGATCCGCTTCTTCTCTGTAGACTATGAAGTGTTTTTGTTCAGACTGTGTGGATGACATTTTTATCTAGAGTAGGGCATTAACTGAGTTTTTTCATTTCTGATCCATTTGTTCCAAGAGCTGATATTGCATTCTGATTATTTCTTGCTCTTTGATGCCGTTTTGGGGAACAATGGAGGTAGTGGGAATACACTGTGGGGTTTTTAATGACAATTTGGTGAAAATCTTCAAATTCCCAGTCCCTTTTTGAATTAACTTGTTTGCTGCGTCCTGTTTAAAAGTAATGAATGTAGATGTAAAACAACATCTGTGTTCTTCTTTATCTTATCCTCTCAAAGGCAGAAATCAATCTCTGCTCCTCGGTTCAAACCTTTGATAGTAATGCAACATAGACATAAAAGTGGCTTGATCTCTTATTGCTTTTCCATCTCTGTCTAGCTTTCCATCTGGAAAAATATTTAATAATTTTCAAAACAGTAATGAAAGTCTCCCTTGGTTCCCTTCTACAGGTGAGAGAACTTAAAGATGACCTTGTCAGACTGAAGTATCCTGGTGCCTCTCTCAAAAAAACTCATTTGAGGCAGGAAAGTGCCAGAGGCTTTTGGCTACACATAGGGAGAAGGGAGAAGGTTTTGTTTTTCTTGAGAGCATACAAGGGATTATTGGCCCAGAACCGGGCGGGAAGAATTTCCATATTCTGAATAAATGTCAAGATATAAGCAAATCCCCATACAACATACTGTAGATTCCTGGTTACTGTTGCTGGCTGCTGTTGAAGCTCCTTTTATTTTTCTATGACTTAGAAATAATTCCAGCAATAATCTAATACCTCCTCCCTCACCACACATTATCTACCCTGGAACTCAAAGCAAACTATTTGCTTTCTACAACAATATGCAGAGACCATTTCCCGTAGGCTTGAAAGGCTGTTGTATACCTTTTTAATTAATGGTCTATGATAGATGGTCTATGATCCTGAGTGGGAGAACTCTTCAGTGCAAATTAATTTCAGAATGGACATATATATTCAGTTGTGAAATTCCCACTTAGTGCTTATGTATTGGAGTTGCTGTATTGTGATTTAGCTGTAGAAATACACTCAAACTTCTGAGGAAAACCTCATGGTAGAGCTAGTGCTGTCATGGATGGAACTTTTGTGAAGTTTCCCATCTCTGTTGCTGAAGTAGAAAGAAGTAACCAAATTTTTCTGGGGAGATCCTTCCTCATCCTGAAATTAAAATTTCCCAGATTAATGTTTGCTTAAAGCTTGTGAATTATAATGAATTATAAGATCCTTCTTTGGTGCTTTGAAAAAAAAATAAAAATCTATGTGTCTGGTTACAAAGTTTATATTTGGTTTTATAGACCATTGCTTTTTCCAAAAAAGCAACCATGATTTCTCAGAGCAATGAAAACCCTTCTAAGACACAAAGAGGCTGAGCAGTTGTGGAAAGGAATGCAGGATCGGGGCAACAACGATATATTAGTGGGGTTCCTGGAAAGCACTCAGCGTACAGTTCAGGCACCAGGAGATTGTTCTTAGCATTCATTTAAAAAAGGCTGTAAGGCCGAGGCATTGAGCACTGAGGAAGCTTCCCTGTAGCAACAGTGAGGTGGAAATGGCTATGATGCTTTATCGCATGGAACTGGGAGGATCAGCTAACTTTTTAGAAATTTCCCCATATAAACCCCGAGGGTGTCTCTTTGCCACTATGAAAGTGGCAATCGTCAGAGACTGGTTCTAACTCATTCTGCCTATGCCATAGCTCTGCAAAGCTTTACCCTGAACATCCACTTGATTAGGAGCCTGAAAAAGATCAGTGTTGACAAGAAAGACAATACTACAGAACATACTTGCACAAAGCTTGTCTAAATTTCTGAAGGGATGCTTGGGTTTTCTTTTTTTGTCTTCACTCCCTTTTGACACTTTGTGTGGATAAATGCAGGACCTACTTATATTAGATCACTTTAGATATCTGCATATGAACGTTTGGAACCCAAACTGAAAATAATTTGACTCATCTTTTTTGGCATACTACTCAATTACATTTTTAATTAATTTTTACTTTGGTGGGGGTTTTTTGGTGTGTTTTGTTTCACTTGTGCCACTACACAGCAGTGTCTAAATAAAAACAATACTTACATGGGATAAGTATCTCCAGTTCCTCTAAAAGGAATTCTGTGTTCTGAGACACAGTAGAGTTTTGGAGCCACCGAGTTTTATGCAAAATGACATTTGAAAATAAGTGATTTGTACAGATAAGACAAAACCTTCAAGTTTGAGAAATCAGTTTCATAAGAAAGTGTTTCAAAATAAATTGTTAAAAATAATACATTGCTCTAAAACTTTCATAAGAGTGGAAACAATTTGGATGGCTTCAGTGCAAATAATTAAGATTAATATCTGACTACTTCTTGAGTGGCTGTGAACAGTGGGCATTCTTCCAGGTGGACAATATAGCAGGTTTGGCATGTCTCTAATAAAAGGAAATCGTGAATAAATCTGAAGAGCAGTTGTGGTAGAAGTCTAAAGAGCAGGAAGGACAAGTTTATTAATAGTTTCAGTTTGCAGTTAAGAAACTTTGTAAATTGAACAAAGTACTTTCTTTCCAACAGTGTCCTGTGCTCTACCAGTGTTCTTCTCTGTTCATATTAAAAAAAAAATGCCAAGAAGAACTTTAAAATTATTTCACAACTTTTTGTCAGTAACAGGTTTTCTTATTTCGTTAGAAAAGAAGATCTGACCTCTCTTAGGCTCCTGTCTGGATGAGATTTGGATCAGACAGGTGAGGAATCCTCATTTTTAGCAGTCTTGGTGCTGTGATTACAAGGGCACAACTAAGTGCTCCACCACTCAAGTTTAGACAAAATAATGATTTATGTAGATCTTCTTGTTCTATAATGTGTCAATTCAAAAGGGATTCTATTGTTCCATTCCTGAAAAAACCTTCATGTAAGTGATAACACTACACAGAGAAATCGATTTTAGCTTCCAAAGTTAGTTTCTTGGATTCTCATGAAAGGCATATGCAAATAATGAAGATTATATTTTACTTTAAGAAGTTAATGTTACATTTGTGCCATATATAATATGCTTTGTACCTAATTGTGTTGAATTTCATTCAGCTATTCTCATACTATGTGGCTTGTTGGCAGAGAGCTTAAGTAATGTGGTAAAACAATCATGTTCAGTACCTAGGTACCAAAATGGGAGAAGTGCGGTCCAAATTTCTTGTGTTCAAGGATGGAAAAAGTGTGTGGCATTATATACTAGGGTGTCTTCTAGAAATATTGTGGTTTGGCTTCTACTTTCGCCTTCCTACTGGCTCAGTTTTCTTATTTTAGGATTTTATTTAAAAAGAGTTTTTACTATATTTTAATTAGGTTGTTTAAAGATGCTTTAACTTTGTGCTTCAACTTTTAGATGGGCTTGTTTTATAATAATTTTGCATTTTAGTTTCTTAATATTTATTTTAGCTTGCATACCAGTAAGAATGCTGGTTTCCAGCAGCCAGGCCAAGTTTCCAGAAGTGTTCAATAGTTTCGTGTGACACAATTTTTGGGTGACCTATCTGAGATACTTTGTTCTCAGACACTTTTAGGACCCTTAGCTGCTATTGAAACCAAGTATTAAGGAAGTGTGTTGGACGCAAGTGTGGCAACTCACTCTGGGTGTCAGAGGGTTTCTTTTAAAGTGTCACTAAACACTAACCTACCCCAAACCCTGCTCCTGACTCTATGATATTGATTCCAAAATCAAATTAATATTTGACTACTTATGCAGCTCCCCAGGGTTTGATCCTACGTCAATAGATCATCTTAGCAAATGCAGAAGACTGATTGGTTTATTCCTCAACCTTTTATTTTTTCTTTCATGTGTGCACACACACTGGCATGCATATCTTTTAGGAAGCAGTAGACACTGGACTATTAACTGTTACTTAGATTATGGAACAGCCACTTGCGTTTAAAATTCATTGCCAGTAGAAGTAAGGAATGTGCCAACATTTGAGACTTTTAAATCTAAATTTAGAAGCTACTTATTTCATTCACCATTTTTAAAATATTTGTTTTGGGTCTAGCCTGTGGCTTGGCAGTTGTATGTGGCATGCTTCGGAGTGAGGAAATCAATTTCAGAAAGACTAAAATTGACTGGGTCTCCAGAATTCAGTCTGAGAACCGAACTCAAGCTCTAATTTAGGATCCCCAGCTTGCACTGTTCTTGGACTGCACTATGCCCGTGCAAGCCTGGGGTCTGGGGACAGCCCCAGAGAGGGGGTTCTTTAAGGAGAGCCTTTCTACCCTGGAGGAAGCAGGATATTTACAGAGTGTGCTAATCCTTACCTCTGATCATTTTGCTTAATAGCATATTGGACACATAACTTGCTCTTGGGTAACTTGAATTGAAAATGCAGAAGAAGGGAGAAGGAGGAGAAAGGTGGAAAACTACCTTTTAGCTGTTTCAGAAGAAACTGAATCTTCATACATTAACCAACTTTCTTTATTGTGAGCTGCTGTATCAGGAAAAGTGGTGTGGAAAAGAGACACTGTAAAAAATAAATACGAAGGAAAAGGAAAGATACTTAATAGTTAAATTTCTCAGAGTAACATTAAACAGTGGTACAGAACCTCCTGCCTCTTTCTTTATATCTTTCCAATGCTATAAATAGTAATATGTATGATGTTACAAATAGATTTAAAGCCAGGTAACGTGAAACGTACCTGAATTAGTATTACTATTAAATACTGAATTTTAAATGTAATCCTAACTGGTATAAGCTCTGTTCATCTTGTGCTGACTTTCCATTGAATCTCTTCCTTTCCTTGCCTTTCAGAAGCTGGTTCAATATACTGGGTTATAGGTCCTGTCCAAGGCTTTCCTGAGCAGTTGAAATAAGCCGACGCGATGGCTCTTTGAATGCTGTCATCAGTGTCCAGTACCTTTAGCTGTCTAATGCAGATAAGTTAGCGATCACGGCTGGGTAGCACAATGGTATCTGTCCATCATAGAATCATTGAATCATTAAGGTTGGAAAAGACCTTTAAGATCATCTAGTCCAACTGTCAACCCAATATTACCATGACCACTAAACTATATCCTGAAGTGCCACGTCTACACGTTTTGTGAACACCTCCAGGGATGGTGACTCAACCACTTCCCTGGGCAGCCTGTTCCAACGCCTCACCACTCAGTAAAGAATTTTTTCCTAATATCTAATCAAAATTGGCAGAAACAAAAGTAGCCCGAGAAATAGTAGCAAATTTCAGAGTTTCAGAGTTACATAATTATTTTTGTATTTTGAACAATGTACATTGTACAATTTTGTACAATGCTTTTGTAGTGTTTAGCACATGTTCTGTGATCGGCTGCATCAACATCAGAGAGTGTCACTGGCTAGGAGGAAGCACAAGCTTGTTTTCATTAGGCTTGTTGTCAGGTGTTAATACAATGAAAACATAGTAGTCAGCTCTCCTGGGACACACTGATCTCTTAGGTGAAAACAGGACATCTGGAGGGAGAACAAGGGGCAGGTGCTATTTAGCTGATGCAGCAGGATTTTAGTAGTCAATAGAAGCCTTGGCACACTTTCCTCCTGGGCTCTGATGGGTTACAACCTAGTTGCCAGATACCACCAGATAACGTCACTCTTGGCTCTGGCTGGAGATAAGAGTAAGAAGTCTGCCTGATAAAACCCAGGAGGAACTGGGGGCATGAGGGGGAGGGGCAGATGTGAGCAACTGGCTTATGTTAACAAAGTCCTTCAAAAAAGAAAAGAAGATCTTTATGGAGGAAGGTAGGACTGCCATTTCCTTAGATTCATGATCTGTGAATCTATAATATTCAAAGGCATGCGATTAGTTGCTTGATATTTTTCACTGAGGACATGCTCATGTACTCCTGGAATTATTATTATTTTTCTTTAAACCCCCCCACTCTGTAAGAGCTGTGGTTTTCTAAAGAGAGTCATATTGAAAATTGAATTGACAGATCTTCATTCTCTTCCTGAAGTCACCACCCATGTTCCAGAGGGAATTTCTACAGTTTGGCCAAGCATTAGACATTAAATATTTAATGCAGAAGAGAAGCAATACAGAAATACTTGGAAACAGTCTTGTACCTTATAGCAATTATGATCTCCCTGAGCTACCCTTAAACAAAGAGCTTTGTTCTCTTAAAGCAATTACCAGAAGTTTTTAAAAAAAATACACCACCAAGAGAAAAAACAGCGCAACACACAAAGCAAATCTTCAAATGCCAGTAAACTTTAAAAGGGCGTGTTTTCTCCAGAAAGTGGTTTCTGTCATAGGCACTACATGAATAGGTGGTTATCCTACATGTGATTCACATTACAAAAGGAATAGCCCTTATTCAGTCAGGTTTTTTTCTTAAACTTATGCAAAATATTTTTCTCTTGTGTTTCCAGTAACAGGAAAAATAAAACAGTACCTGAGCACCATTTGTTTGCTCTGAAATAGAAGATATTTTAGGTGTTTCTGTAGTTCACTGAATGCATATCTTGTACTTTGTTTAAATGCTGTGGCTAGAACACTCATCGTTATGTCTGCATGTGCAAAAAGCTGAGGCAGTTTTACAGACAAGGCCAGTGTAGGTATTCTTTCTTATTGTCTGTTACTCCTATTCTGTATGCTGGAGACTAAATTTTTCAGCCTGTAGGTTTTTGGGCTTGACAACATTGACTAGAATAAACATACATTAGTCTCAAACTTCTCTTTAAATGCCAGTAACTTTCATGGAGGGACAAACACTAAGGCATGTGATTAACTTCCTCCAAGTTTCTGTACACTCCACAGTTAACATAGAAGAAGGTTGGTGTGTCAGTGCTAAGATGATTGCAGGCACTCTGTGTGGTTAGTTGGTGTAATCAGCCCATGAAAGCTAGATGATAGCATAGGACAATCCTGAGCAAGGGAAATCTATATAATGTTTCCTTAAGTTAGGACAAACTTCAGGCACCCTATCAAAGTGTGAGCTGTTCGGCCATATAGAATGTCAGGTTCGTAGGCCTATGATTGTAGATAAATTGAGGTATCACCTGTTGCTCTACAGATATTTAGACTCTGTTTCTTCTCAGGTAATAACCAATGCTCTCTCAGGCAGACCATGATCTTCCCTTCTGAACGACACAAGCACTGCTGGGTATTTTCTAGAGGACAGAGTTTCCTTGCATGCTAAAACTTTTAGTGCTCATATTCTGCCAGCACATATCACCCTTTGGATCTGCCTTTGTTTGTCAGGAACTTGTTTCTCACCTCTTGTTTTCGGATCTTCTGGGAGAAATCTAGAAGTAGCAAGTATCACCTCCATGGAGTCATGAATACCACCTTGATTTCTCTCTTGACAGCCATTTCTTCAAGAAGGAACATAAGTCCATGCTGTTCCGTCAGCTGTTCATGCTGTTCTGTCATGCTATTAACTTCCCAGCTGTCTTCCTTTTGACACTAATTTCACGTGTTGCTGAAAGCCCCATGTGCCTTCTACCCTCGTCCCGCAGGGAAATCAGTATACAACTTTGCTAGACCTTCGGAATATAGAGGGCAAAGCTTGGACTTATGCGCAATCTCAGTGAACTCAGGAGCCAGAGCCCATATCAGGCAGGAAGCTGTTCTTCATGTGGGTGCTGTGCAATATAGAACAGAAACAGAAGCCTCTCCTGAAACATTTACAAGCTTAGACTAAGGTAAGAGTCACTTGGCATTTAGAGAAATGGAATGGTGGAAAGAGGGAGCACACTGTAAGCCAACCATGAGATGCAACTAATAACTCCAAACAGCAGTGATAGCAACACACATTGTCTGCCCTTCTACAAAGTTTTTATAGTGTTATGGGGAGAGACAGCTTTTGGGAGAAACTTCTTTAAGGAGAAAGCTGAAAAGCAGTTAGTGAATGCTTATACATTGTTCCCCTAACATGAAGGTGTAAGCTCTGAAAATCAGCTCCATGGACAGATATCACCCTTTGGTACTGAATGAAAGATGAAGAAGGAACAGGCTATAAATCTACCTAGGGTGAAATCGCAATAGCCAAAGCAAAAGAAAAGGGGTCAATAGAGAGAAGCACAAAGGGAGAGCTGAAATAATTTATGCTATGAGAGAGATCGCTGCAACTGTTGTCTGAGTAGCCATCACATGAGTTTTTTCATCTGGTCAGGAAAGGCAGAGCTGAAGAAGGGCTCTAGGAGTCAAGTACAGTTAAATCTGTACTTGATTTTGTGGTTGTAACTCTTTGCAAGATCAGGACCTTAATGGTTTCTACATGAAACAGATTGTTATTCTTGTTTATATTACACATCTGGTCACTGAAGCCCCATTAGAAAATTAAATTTATTCCATTTGACTTACATTGTTAGACTTAGGGGTATATATTGTTTTATCCAAACCTTGATGTTTCTAAAGTTATATTCTAGTAACATTTCATGTTCATCCAAAACGTTTTGTTATTGGGAAGAAAAAATTCTGCTTTTTGTGGGAGTAGGTGGGTTATATTGAGGTTTACTACATAGTCGTGTTCACTGTTTCCATTTATTTTTGAATGTTTTGGATCGTGTTTATCTGTATAATCAAGCATCATTCATTATATAGAAAGATTAACTTTTACAGTGTTAGCAGTGCAATTCTGAATTCACACCTTACATGACATTACCGCCAGATTATTATCATTCTCCCATGTTTCCTAACCTGCTTAGCACTCCTTCTCATTTATTTGAAGGTGAGATAGCTATTCTACAATTAAAGTTAGATGTCACCATGCTAAGAGATGCAGAATATGCAGAATCATTCAGAGATCAGAAGTAAAATAGAGTCAGGAGTGAGAGAAAGCCAGTCATAAAATGAAAGACATTTTGTGAGACCATACAGTTAGAGGAACCTGTCTTCTTCCTCACCACTATGATCTCTTGGCTTAGATTTTGTAGAATGTCTCAGTGTACTAAATCTAAACTGACTTTGCTTTTTTGAGAGCAAGAAAGCAAAATTGACTACAGCAGTGACCTTTACCTGTGGGATAGACTCACCTCCCTCCTGGGGATTTAGTAAAGGAAAACTGTATTGATTATGAAATTTGCAGCTAGAACTCTCTGCAAGACTTTAACACTGAGAGTTTACATATATGTGGCTACCGAAGTGTGATCTGCTTTAAATCGCCTCCAGAGGACAGGAGTATTATTATCGAGCATAACTCTCTGCCTCCGAACCAAGGACTCATTGTGGCAAGGTCAGCTGGAGACAGATAGACTGTAAACTTCGAAAGTGATGGGTATTTCTGAGCAATGCCCTTTTTAGATAAGCCCTGTGAAATATTACACTATTCATGTTGCCAGAATAGCAGAGCTGTGGTGCAATTGCTCTCGCACTATATAAATATGGGATTATACAAGCTGTGTATGAACCCAAAAGGGAAACAGTCAATCCAAATTAAGAAAACAGCAACAAATCAAGAGTTTTCCAAAAAGCATTTCAGTGTTACTCACAGAGAACTTTTCCCAGAAAAGCTGGCTTATAAATCACTGCCGTGAAGGAGCAATGGTAACTTCCAATAGCATGTTGCTGGCACAGTTTTAATATATTCTAATCTTGTATTGATATGACATTACATCTTCATTTTGAAAACCCATTTTACCCACTGGGAAAGAGGGTCAGGACAAGTGAAGAAAGAGATAATAGTGATTTTCCCATTATACCTCTAAGTATGCTTTGAAACAAAACACTTGAAAACTTTCATCACTTCCTTATAATAAAAATAAAAATATTTCTACTTCAAATTTGCCAGAAAAAATGTGGAGAGCAAGTACTGCCGTCAGCATCAAAACTTGAAGAACCCACATTTGTGCTATATCTCAGCGCTTGGATGAGATATGTGGGACCAAGGCACTGACCTGTAAGAGCAATAGTCGACTTTCTCAGGTAGAAGCGAATGGATTTCCTGCAGTGGCTGAGGTTAGGAATAAGAAAGGATTCTTGTTCTGGGTCTGACTGGGATGGCATTAATTTCCTCACAGCAGCACATATGGTGCTGTGTTTTGGATTTGTGACCAAAACAGTGTTGATAACACACCAGTGTTTTGGCTATTGCTGAGCATTACACAGCATCAAGGCTTGGCTTCTCTAGGGACTAGGCTGGGGGTGGGAAAGAAGTTGGGAAAGGACACAGCTGGGACAGCTGACTTGAACTGACCCAAGGGATATTCTGTGCCCTCTAAAAACATTCTCAGCAATAAAAAATCCAGAGAGGAGGCTTCAGGGAAAGGAGCCATTGCCTTTGTGACTGGCTGAGCATTGGTCTACTTGTGGTGAGTGATTGCCTTTGCAATACCGTTTGTCTTTCCTTCACATGTTAAACTGTCCTTATGTGTGAGTTTCCTTGGTTTTGCTGCTGCTCGTCTTCCCTGGCCTGCTCAGTGATTGAACTATTGCCTAAAATCAGTTGTGCTACCTGTATGATCTTAAATGTCCTGAGCGCAAAAAGGAGCCTTCCAAGAAACAACACTACCCCTTGTAGTGTTTTTGTTTTTATGCAAAAGATTAAATTTGTCAGGAGCACCGTGTATCCTGAACTGAATGGAATAAAACCCTCCAGGTATGGGTATGCTGTATATCTTCCTTTTAGAAATTAATTTTAATAGTTTCCCTCCTGCCTTGCTAGCTCTCACTTGCAAATTTGAACTTGTCCAACTGTATTCAAGACACATTCCATTTACACAGGCTCTGGAGCCATGTGGAATATCAGCACAGGTTTAAGGGTGGATTACTGCATGCCTGCCGTCTTTTTAGTGGTCTCACTTTACCACAGGCCAGAAGTGGATGCAGGACAGTGCTTGGTTTTGCTGTACAAAAAAGGCCAGCATCCTTCAGCATATAGGCCGTGCCCAGCTCTGTACTTGCTTCATGTACACTCAGGATGTTATTCAGTTTGTCCAATTGCCTTAGACAATTAACTACATGAAAAGTCTGTCTCAAATAAACCAGGGAAGGCAATGCTGTGTGAGTTACTAGAAAAATCATACACAGCTTGTTAAGATTCTGTTCTGCTGGATTACTTTCGAACTAAAGCCAATTAAATCCAATTTATTTTTTTTTATGTGGAGTTATAGGACTTGTCACAACAACTTTAACCCTGAATTTGTTAATATTTTATAGTTAAACTCTCAGCATTAGATTTGTTTTCTGTATGGCTTTAATGTCACATTTAACATCCATTTTTTGGACCACTGTACCTAGGGCTTCTGATTCTGTTCTACTGCAAACTCACCAGGCAATCCTCATTACAACAATGTTCTTTTCCAAAAAATTATTAACAGATTCATTAAAGAAGTGAACTACTTTTATGGAAGAAGTCATTAAACAGTTTATATGTTATAAAGAAACAGAAATATTAGATGATGCCTGCATGTTCCATATGTAATAATCTGGCTCTTTAAAAAAACCCCACACTGGCACCAAAGTTTTTTATGTTTAAATTGCTATGTCTTGTGAACACTAGAAATAATAAGTTTTCTAATAACCTTTTCACTGCCACATTTTGACCCAACCATGATGAGCTTTAATACTGTTGCTATATCTTAAAATCATAAAACTAAGCAAAAACCTTATTTAAATTGCAGTTTGTCTCCAAGTCCTGATTCTGGAAAGCACATTAACTTACACGTCAGTTCCACACCTGTTGCCGGAGTATTTATCTTTTATCTGTTAACTCAGTTCTAGTTGCAGTTCTAGTGACTAGACTTTTATCTGTTAGTGACTGACAGTTCTAGTGACTAGACTTATATCTGTTAACTCAGTTCTAGTCTTTTTGTGGATTATTTTATCAACACAAGAGTTTTCCTGACACAGTGTAACAGCCTTGTTTCTGGCGTTAAGAGCATAATCCTTGAAAAGAATTACTTGTGTGTAGAACTGAATGAATGGCTTGTGTATGGGAGAAAAAGCAACCTCAGGAATAACAAACATAAAGTAATAATTTGTTGTCCAATGTTTGCGGTATTCTGGGAACATAAATATTATTTCATATTTGCAAAGTGCAAATATAATTCAGCAGGCCAGAAAAATGTCCAGAATGTCCGAGTTCTTCATTCACCCCTTCATACAGTGTGTAACAGTAAAACAATTGTAACCTCAAAACCTGAAGTGAGCTTACGTTTGAGCTTCAGACTCTAATTTTCCAGTTTTCAGTGTGACTTTGGGTAGAAAGCTACATACTGGTTCACTGAACATTGTGCTTT
This sequence comes from Apaloderma vittatum, assembly GCF_000703405.1. Taxonomy (NCBI): domain Eukaryota; kingdom Metazoa; phylum Chordata; class Aves; order Trogoniformes; family Trogonidae; genus Apaloderma; species Apaloderma vittatum. The sequence continues at coordinate 33,505 of NW_009693304.1, forward strand.
GTGAGGAATGGGTGGCTGGCACGCAGTGATGCATCTTCCTGTCACACCCTGCTCCTCCTGTTTCTAACTCTCCCTTATCCAACAGGCAAGAAACAAACTTCCACTGCTCTGCTTTCTCTTCGCACACTTTCCATGTCAAATTGCCAATCCTGTCCCAAAATAAGTGTACTTCAGTGAGATTTTCTTTTCTGTTTGCATCTGAAGGTTATCAGGCAAAAAAAAGCCTTGTCATCATCCAGACTGTCTATTAACCCTGACATATTTTATATCAGCTCATATTATGTTGGAACATCCCTTAATCTCAGTTTAGTGAAATGGTTTTCTTATTATATGCTTCATAATCCTACTATCCTGACATGCTTAATGAGCTCTGAAGAATTTTAAGCTACCTATCAGGTCTGGAAGGATTTTCCAGGACAGCAGAAATGTTATAAAAATATTTCATATAATCCTTAGACATCTTTTTTCAAAGGTGAAGAATCCTCACCAGTTTCGTATGCGAGCTGTCTATTCACATCATTCATCACCACACTATTTCCCTATTTCTACTATCCATTGTGTGCTTCCTCAGAACAATTGTGACTGGTATTCATGAAGTGGGGGCACTTGTTTTCTTTGTGGCATAAACAAGTTTTCTGTTTCCTTTCCTAATAGTTTCATATATGTTCTTGACCACTGCTGAGCAGGGAGATGCAGTTTTCAGTTTACTCCAAAATTTCCATTCCAAAGTCATATCACTAATTTAGAACCCATCATCTTTATCTATTTAGAAATACTTTTCTCATGTGCAATACTTCGCACTTATCAACCCTGAATTCCACCTTCCTTTTTATCTCTCAGCCACTCAGTGCAATGAAAACTCCGCAACTCCTCGCAGCCAGTTTTTGACTATCCTGATCAAGTTTGTATCAGTCACCAGGAAACTGTGTCACTTCTCTGTTCATCTTCTTTTTCAGGGCATTCAGCAAAATTGAATCCCCAATACAGGAAAACATGCTTGGTAATTGAACACTGAACTATTTTTGGTCAAGAGCATTTATTGTTGAATCTACAACTTACTGGAAGTCAGCTGTTTTTTGGAATACTGAGATACAGTAAGTATCACAGTGTATACTCAGATCCTTTCCCTTCCTGGATCTTTTGGACTATGGGAACCGAACTGGAACAGAGTATGTCTGCTGATCGGGAAATGCACTGAGATTTCTCTTATGGACTTGGATTCCGATTTAATTTCTAATTTGGAATGGCTCCCAGTGCTCTACAAGACATGTCTAAATGACTAGAAGGTAAGTCTTTAAAATAATAAACCAAATCAGAGATTTAATAGTCTTAAGATGTTAACTTTGAAAGGATGGCTGTGATTTCTCCTTAGAGGCATTGCATGGGATATTGTCTTCATCATCGTGAGAAGGAAATTGCTAAGGTAACTCACTGTGTTCCTGGAAGCTTTAATGAATACTTAGCCAATTTTACCTTCAAACTGTCAACCAAAGCAGTCTTTGCAGCAGCCACTCACCCTGGGTAATACTAATTTGTGTCTGGTTGGAACAGACTGAATATTTCATAGCTGAAGAAGGCCACAAAGGTGTCTGTTCCGAGATCAAGATTTTTTGTTCCCTCAGCATCCTGATTACAGACAAGTGTTTGGGTATTCTTCTCTTGTAGGAAAGTCTCTTCTTTCCCAAGGGAATAATTTGCATGCCAAGCAATCCCAAGTCTAATGGCATATTCAAGCCAACCTGCATAATCGTGTATGCTGCAGGTAAACATGTCCTCTGATCTGAATCTTTCCCGTGTGTCATGAGGATCAATGACACCTCAGAGATCAGAATCCCACATTCCCTGCTCTCAGCTGCATGCTTGTGTTGTTCAGTCAGTCAACGAATTGGGCAAGAAGATCAGAAACTTGAGGTTTGGGGTATGCCACAGTGATGAATTTGTGAGATGGAAAGGAAGTCTACATTAGGGCTTCTGTAGGATAAGTGAGTGTGCTTTTGAAGAAAACAGCAAGACTGACCCCTTCACTATGTTATGGTTTGCACTGTGAAGTGATCTGAGAGCAACCAGCTGGGTTGCCTTTGAACAAAACTAAACTAGAAGGTATGTTTCAGGTGTGAATATATTGTGTTTCAGCTACTACTAATGGTTTAGTTACTTAGAGCTAGTCTGATGTAAAATCCCTGAAATATGAGTAGAGTAAATGTTGGGTACTCAGCACCAGCTATTTCCTTTCAGCTCTGCTCCCGTTACAGCGCACTACTTGCTCCTACTCCTCAGAAGTTCAAACTGTTATGGGACTGGTCTGTTGTACAAGTCCCTTTCTGGATTTTGAAGTAGTTGTGAGGAGAACAGAGAGAAGTTAGGTCTGACTTTAACACAAATGAATCAAACTGCATAGACTGCTTTCTCAATGAAAGGGACTGCTTCTAGATGCTTAGTATGGATATGCACTAAAATCCCTCTAGAGTAGATAAGGATACTGTAGCTGCTATTCAAAATGTCAATGAGTTAAGTTTGAAATATAATGGAAGATCAGTGAAATGTACATGTATGGTCAGTAACACTGTATTATGTCTCTTTCCTTCCTTCTCCCCCCCCTTTCTTATCATTTACTTTTTGAAATACATTCAAAACATATTTTTTAATTTAGCTTAGAAGACTGTGAGATATGTTTGGTAGTTGGCTCAGCCACATGTTTGATCATTCATCTGTGAAATGAGGATGTTACTTTATAAAGGTGTCACAAAGATAAATTTAGTTAATTGTGAAGCTCTCAGATGTAGAGCCTCTGATTAGGTTGTTCCACTTTACCTCTCCGCCAGCAGACCTGCTTTCTCTATTGAATTCCCCTCTAACAGTATTAAACAGCTATCTTTTCTGTTTCTAGTAGTGTAGCTTACCCTAATTCAAATAGTGTAAAATATTGTTTACTTGTTTATCATCTTTATTTGTTTGTCGGATGGCCTTGTCTATCTTGTTCTATTTCACTCTATGTGGATACTGCTTTAATAAGTTTCTCTTGTCTCTGCTGTCTGCCTGAATTTCTTTTATGAAATGAGATATCTGACACGTTGCCCTTGACTGAATAGTGAATTTGAGGACTTGAGATCATTCTATAATATGTTAAGAACAGGATTTTCAAGCTGCATCCACGTTTTTTTTCTGAATGCTTCACGTATTTTAAACTCCACAGGTACAGACTTTTCCTTGTCTTGCTTTTTACTGGGCTCATTGATCTGATTAGTCCACTTTGCAGACAGCTGAATCAGCAAAACTGGAAGCGCAGCAGACTCCATAGATCTTGAGCTAGTTCAGCCACTAAAGGAATTATAAAGTGCTATTCTGTCTCCTGTCGGACTGGCAGTTTTAAATCTACATTTGCACTATTTTAGGGCTGCCACTGATATGTATGCTAGCTTGCCTCCCTTCAACAGTGCCAAAGAAATTGCAGATTGTCTTGGCGTAAAACAAAAGTGCGAAAACACCACAGCTGTTCCTGCAGAAAGGGCACAGTGAAGTGTAAAGCAATTTCAAACAGTTATCTTAGCACCTTTGCTGGGGTACCTGATCCAGCATACTAGGGCTCTGTGTCAGAAGAAAAATCTGTGGAGATTGAGAACCAATCAACTCCTTGCCTTACAAATGAGACAGAGAAGCAAAACCAGTGCTTCTTGTGTTTAATGTTTCAATGTTTATTTGGTAACGGTTTCATTTTTCACACCTATTTTTAACATCTATTAAGCCCCACTGAGTCCCTTGTCATTAACAAGGCATGCTGCAAATAAGTAAGATACTTACTAATAGGATTCCAGATTGATCATTGTGTTCATTAAGTCTCACATCTTCATATTAAGTTAAACACCCCTAGGAAGAAAATAAGTTTTTTTAGTCTCTAGATCTAAGAACTTTTTGAAAGAAAAAAAATTCTTAAATGGAAAAGATACTTATTTAGTTGAAAATATTTAATATATTTAGACCCATATATATTTGCAGAGGTCTAACTCTACACTTATGGCTTTTTTGGAACACTTTATGGTTCTGTATCTGCCTCCTACAATGTATGTTTTGGGGCTTAAGTTGTACTCTGGAATGAGTTATGCAAGCGTTTATGCAGCAGCTCACCTTGACATGCAGTGAATACTGCAACAAATCACTCAACAGCATGTCCTTCCTCAATCTGGAGGCTCAAAATCATAAATCAGACCTTAGAAGCTCTGAGATTGGCCCAAATTTTTTAAAAGAAAGAAAGATTATACTGTACTTTGTTGTCTTTTCAGTGACTTCTGCCTCACAAACATTACGTGTCTGAGCACAGAGATGTATTTTACTGCTGGGATTATTACCCTATTGCCTACTGGGGTTGCCATATTTGTTCTGACATCCTGAAAATAAAGTGCCTCATTGTGCAAGTGTGCCCTCTGTCAGCTGGAGACATCTTGCAGAGCATTGGTGGCTGCTAGAAGGGACTCAGTTCTCCAAGAGGGGGACATCACGTTCTTGGCTGGTAGAGCCAAGAACATACATTGGAGCGTAACAGGAGCGAGTCTTGCAGTGAATGTACTCCTCCTCATTGTTTCTGTCTTTTTTTTTCATGTCTCTGGTAAACTGCAGCCTGTGTTTGTGTTAGGATTGCCTCCTAGTTGCCTCAATAAATGCAGTTCTCCTAAATCTACATTTTCCCTCTCAACCTTCCTGTTAGCCAGCCCTGACCTGTTACGTGAGCTCTTAGACCAGACCTCAGTTCAGTTTCTGGTATTTTTTGAATGTGCTCTACAAGGCTTTAGCTGAATGAACGCACCCTGTGAGCTCCTGCTTCTTATTCTAGGCTGGAATAAACCTGTCCAGAAGCACCTATTTTGGAGGCTGGCTGGATGTTAAAGGAAGAAGTCAAGACCAATCTGATTCCTAAAACAAAAGAGAGGCAAAGGAGGGAGAGAAGCTTCCCGTAACTGTTCATATCTTTCTGTGCCTCATTTGCTGAAGAAGTGTGGAGATGCTCAGATGTGAAGGGTGGAGAGCTCTGATGACTTCTTCCAGTGGCGCTGGCTTTTTGGTCTCAGACATGAGAGAGCATGACAGGCAGTTGGGAGGGTGGATTTTCTAAGAGGTTGTTGCAATCCTGGCTCCAGATCTAACCAAGCCTAGATCATGTTCCAGAAGAGATCTCAAGAGTTGGCAACTTTCAACATACCTTGAGCCTTTGGCAGAGATTTTCAGAAAAAGGACTGCCTCCATTGCTGCTGGGAAGGCAAACTATGTTCTGATAAATAAATGTCACAAAAGATGAACATGTGCAAGAAAGGGGGATTTATCCTTCAACTTCTAAAGAGCAACAAAGTCTTATAGAAGATAAATCATCACTATCAAAATCTTCTCACAGCACACTCATTTTCATTTGTGTGAGAGTACAGACACCTCTTGCAGTTGTGCATCTCCCTCTTCTTTGTTTTAACAGGTTCAGAAAAATACTTGGTGGCTACTGGGACAGTGGAAAAATGGGAGCTTAAAGTAAAAAAATCTCTATATGGGATGGAATTGAAACTGAGAGATGGTAATATTCCATTCGTGATGTCCAGCTAGGCAGACCCAGAGTATGGGGCTTTGTTTGCATAAATTAAGTGGGAAAGAACACTTACAGCATTTCATACCCAACAGGGTTATGTTAAAAATAAATTTAAGTTCTGTAGTTTGGTACTCAAACATTACATGAAAATTGCAAAGTACTATTCAAAAATTTAGTTCTGTTTTCTGGTATTGTTTTTACTTCAGTTAATCATGCTGTAGAGGGGTAAGCTTTACTTCCAGAAGACCATAGTAGACAGGGTCTCTGGAATAGAACATACTATGTCTAGGAAAACTGAAGTTTGTTATAACTCTCATATAGTACTAGTGACTGAGAATATGACCAAGGTAATAAAACTTGATTGTAATAATTCACTTTGTATATTCTAAAGTGGCTTATGCTTTTCTAGTATTAAATCAGAAATTTCAAATAGATTTTTTAATGATATGAAAGCATAAAAATGTTGCTGGGCTAGCCAGGAAGAAATTGTATTCTCAGAGAATGCCCAGCTTTCTCTATAGGCCAAATGTCTATTTGTCTTATCCTCTAGAATGCGAAATATATCCAGTTTTCCCAAAGAGATTAAAAGGTAGAAATAAAAGAAGGGAATAAAACAAGTATTGTAAAGCAAAGAATATTGTACATTGATTACTTTGTGTTTACTTCTGTTTTTCAGCCATGCTTAGACAGCATTGACTGTAAAAGTCATAAACAGATACTTGAAAAATCCCACTGTTATATATGAAAACAAAACAAAGAGCTCTTTCACTTATAGTGTTTTCAAATAACTTTTAAAAGCAATATGGCTTTTCAGTATTGACATTATGAGTCGTGTTTTCAAAGCAGAGTCCCAAAAGAATTGGGAAACTCTCACAGTAGCTTACCTTCCATAAAGCTTTAAATGTTTTTTTCTCAGGCATGTACTTTCTACTGGCAAGTTCTTGTGGTTTAGCGGAGGCATAGTCAGGCTTCTGTGAAGTTTTTTGGTTTTACCTATCCAAGCTTTTAAAGACATAGAGAATTAACTCCATTCCGCTGCTCATATTTCTGCTTTATGAAGGAACCACTCCTCTGAAGCACAGTAACATCTACTGTCGTCTCCTCCATCCCATTGTTTCCTGATAAGAAAGATGACATCCATCATAGATACATTTCAGCCTTAAAAACAAATACTTCAAATCCGCAAAGATTCTGTACTAAAACACTGTTTTATATGAAACAGTAAAATTAATGTACTCCCTATAGCAAAGATACATTAATATCCACATAAAAGCACAGTTTAAGGGATTTTGTTTGTTAATAAAAGATTAATGGTAAATATTTTCGTCTCAGTAGATAGGAAAAATTTTCAAAGTGTATCTCCTATTTCTTCTCAGCTTTTTGCCTTCTTAGTTTCTTCAGTGATGGACTGGTATTTAAAAGAGATTATACTCTTTCCTCACCTCTCCCTCAGTTTCACCCATGTATGTTTTAGACAGAAAACATGCGTAAAAACAAGAATCAAGAAATCTTGTATGCACTCAAGGAAATACCACACAAAATATATTTCATTCTAGACACAGCTAATTTTCTACACTGAAGAAGTTAATGCTGTACAGCAGGGTACCCTTTCAGGTAAGACTTGCTGCATGAGTAAGATATTTAATGGAGAATAAACAATGCAGGGAGCATGGAGCATGTTTACTCGGTCCTGGTTGTGGAAAACACAATAAATCCTATTAAAATAAACACAGAAGAGATTATTGGCGTATTTGGAGTCTTACAGATTAAAGTAGAGAGATAATATTTCAAATATATTTTCATAGCTAATTATCCTGTCTATATATGTCTTTTCCAAGACATTTGAACTCCTGACACAGGAATTTCTAGTATCATTAATTTTTGTGGAAAAGGATCAAGAAATAGCATTCAAGAAGCAGAATATAAAATCATTAGGAAATAGCAGAATTGTGTGGTTCACAGATCAAATAGCAGTGATAAATACCTGAAGGTTTTTGTTATTATTTACTAAGATTTAAATTCTGCAACCTAGTATTCATATTTCTATACTCCCAAAATCGTTGACTTGAAGCCACAAGGCTTTTACACTGTTGCAGGCAAGTTAGATATCTTTGCTCCTCTCTAGTCTTCATTAATTACCCGTCTCACTGTTCTTAAGCTTTGTGTCTACAATTGTATAGATAATAGCCTCATTTGGGGGTGGGGTGGTGTAGAAAGTTTTTGGTTAAAAGGTGAAACTAATTTTTGTATGAACTTTCTGATTTGGTTATCTGAATAACATTTTATTTCAAATCTTCTTGGGGAATACAAATAAATATTTTTTTCATTTTTAAGATTTTACCTGACATGAAAATTTTGCTTGGGGATGCTGAAAAAAATTCTGGCAGTTCCTAGAGTGAACAGTAGATATATAATAGTTTAAAAGAAAGGTTTTCAAAAAGAGCTTGAAAACATTTAAATCTTTCTGCAAATACCTCATCACTCCAACTTTCTTGGTTAAATAGTTGATGCACTCAATCTACACTTGCAAACAAAGGCACTCCAGCAAATTTGCGCTTTTAAGTGCATGAAGAATCAAGAGATAAAAGTCTTTAACTCCTCATTTACCTTTGTGCCTCCTTTACACTGTTGTCTTTTTGACTTTCAGGAGCTTTAACTTCTAGGAGTAACTGCAATGCTGTTAGAGGCTGTCTGGTCAAAGTGTTCTTTAATGTTAATGGAAACAGAGCAGTTTGTAGGAGGAGGATTTCTAAAAACTTTTAAAATTTTACAAGTTAGTAGCACTTTCACTCTATGGGAACCATGTGTTCCTTTAATGGATGTCAGTCTCATTCCCACTAAACATTTTTTTGACATCTGTCATTGCCTCTGACAGAAAGTGTCATCTTAACTGAATACAGTCTCTTTTTCTGTTTTTCCCAACACTGGCTAAAAAAGCTGAAAACTTGTCATGTAGCGTGTATTCACTATTCGTAGTTGCGGCATGCTTCTTCAGAGTTATCTTTTCTAAAGTCATTGTCTTATAAACTTGCCCTACAGGCCTAACTGTAAAATAACTAATATAAGTAGTAAATGTTCAGGCTGCTGAGACAGAAGAAGAAAAAACAAGCTTAAACCCCATCTCCAAATTGTGTGCTGAGTTACAGCTGCTCAAACAGCTGAAGGCTTGTGTAGGATGTTCATTTCTTTAGCACTTGGCAGTTTTGCTGGGAGAAAACCACACTTTGTTATCACTCCCCTTTTCAGATTTTTCAACGCTGAACAGTGAAGGATTTTACGTTTTTTTTTGGTGGGTATCAGAGGTTAGATTGAATACATTAATGAATCTTGCATAGCACACTGCTGGGCTGATCAGACCAGCCTGAGCTTTGTGATTTATGATTTGATTTTACTATTCATGGTCACAATTTGTGTTGTATTGATAAAACAAACATTTCTTCTACGTTACCATTATGCACTTAAATATCGAGACATTATTGAATGCTTTCAGGTTTCCCCTCAGTGGCCCGGCAAATCGAAAGTCTGATAGCATAACGATTCTGAACATGCCTCTTAATGCAGTGTAAAACATCCATGGTAAAACACAATGAAAGGAATTATATTTTTAAACCCTTTTGGGCCCCAGGGTGTATGGCTGGGCAGTGGCAGCCATGGAGCTGCACTCGGTAGCTGGTGCCCTTCTGGGGGGGTCACTCTCCCAGAGCTTTCACCAACACTCAAGGCTTTTTCACCTCTTTTTCTACTTTCTGATTTTCTAACTGTGCAATTAAATGCTCACATCCAAGGCATGGTGTGTAAAATACCCACTAACGGTTTCGAAGAACTGCTGAGGCTGAGCTCTGACTGTGCCCCCACTGGCTGCAGGGGAACCTCCGCTCTGGCACCAGAAGCGCCTCCCCTCCCTCCTCCTGCTCTGCCTTTGGCCTCTGCACCGCGGTTCCTCGCACTTCTTTTCCCTTAGTCGTCAGCCTCAGGCAGTATTCTGTTCTTTCTTTAAACATGTTTTCTAGAGGCCACCATGTTGTCTGAAGGGCCCAGCCATGCCCTGTGAGCTGTCAGCTGGAGCTGGCTGGAACCGGCTGTGTCCCGTTTGGGGCAGTCCCGGCCTCTCCTCAGAGAGGCCGCTCTCGCAGCCCTCACTGCCAGCATCTGGGCATCTACGCCCAATACAAAGAAAAACAACAAACTGGTGAGCGAAGGCGCCGTCCCTGTGGCCTGTAAGTAATACGACAGAAAAATCACGTTGCTGAGCTGTCCTGCCGAGCTGAGCAGGCAGGAGGGACTGACCCCAGGGACCCGTGGTGGCCTCGCGGGTTCGCTGTGACGGGGTGGCCCTGGGCTGCTGCTGTGTTCATGAGCCGGCAGTTTCATCAGCTTCAAGAAAACATCAGTTCGCTCCGTTTGAGCTAGCAGACCCTTGGTTTTTTTGATACTGTAGTTCTGTTCAACATCATGATTAAAAACCACCTGAATTGAAAGTGTGTAGTTTTAGGCATAAAAGCTCTACAGTAAAGGTGCTTTACAGTGACAAAGGCCCTTTAAAACACTGCAAGATTTCCCCTTTCTGTACAGGAATGAATATTGTCCTTTTATACTGATGGATCTTGTACATCCAATAACACACTGATACATGGGACAGTGTCATGTTCTGCGCTGTTCGGTTTTTTTGTTTGTTTGTTTTTAGCTGACATTGGTATCTGACTCTTTGGCAAATCCTGTTTAGCTTGTTCCTCCAGCAGCTCAGGTACAAGGGCAGCAAAAGGACAGCATGTCAGTGCAGTCTACAGTGATAAGCTTGAAAAGATGAAATGTTATTACTACAGAAATGTGGAATGCGCTCAATAGTGACTGGCACTGTTGTATCATGGCTGTAATTTTAAATCACCATTCCTGATGCTGTAATATTTAGGGATGGGTGGTTCAGACCACATCAGCATCTAACCTAAACATTTGAGGTTTGAAATTGGTTAGCTTTCCAGCTCCACTCCCACTTTTCATACTCTCCAGCACTTCCGTATTGGGACAAATCCAGAAAGGGAAATATCAAAATACCACGAGAGAGGCTGTTCTCTGAAAGTTGGTGTCTCCATGCCAGCAACCTGTTAACCCAGCAGCCAGATGAGCCATGGTTGTAGGTAATGCATCAGTACAATCCACAATACTCACCTTGTTTTATGGCTCTGCTTGGTTTTTCTGCAGTGTGCAGATGTTGGGACTTAGACATGTGGCTTTACTTAGAAAATATTACTGAAATTTCAAAGAGCAAAATGTGTACTTTAAAGTAATAAGTGTGATATTAAATGTTATAGAAAAATCCAGAGCTGAAGACTAGAGAGAATGAAAGTTATCACTTAGAATGCAACTAGGTCTTTTTCAGAGGCAAGCACTTGAGGTACCAAGTATATCTCATTCTTCAAAATTAATCGCTTTTTATTAAAGACATATGATGGAAAATTCAAGCATTTTCGTAGCTATTTTGGGGAGGTGGACCACTAATAGAACAAAACAAGGTGACTGAGGGACTGTTGTCCAATAATTCCCGGTAAAAGAAATTCTTGAAGTAGCATGGGAACAAACAGAATTCTCAGAAAAATACTTTATAGGTTAACAAGCAGAACACCACTGAAGTACTTTGCTCAATCCTGGATTTAGGAAAATTAAGTTAGAATAAATATTGTTAAAAACTGAGTACTTTATCACAAGTCATCTATATGTTTGTGTCTCTACCTCTGTATAAATATTTACATGAAAATGTGTAGAATATCAACTGCTCAATAAAATTTTATACAGTTATAAAGTACAAGTGATGAACTTAATTTATCACAGCTTTAGTGCTCTTGAGACATTGGGTAGTGCTTTGTTGCTACTTTTCTTAGTTTTTTTTCCTTTTTTTATATTAATAAATGTAATCTTTCACTGTGCTAGTAAAAAGTTGTACCACTGAACTTTTTCTTAAGGACAGATTTGATCTTAACCCAAATGAATTCCTTTGCTGTTTGTCTTCAGAACTGTGAAAGTTTTGGGTTTTCCACTCACTAGAAAGTCTCTAAAGCTTCTGGTAACATTATATGTCTTTGCATGCCTGATTTTGTGTGTGAAATCTCTGTTAATCAACTAGGATGCATATAGCAAAAGGTCTGGGTAACTCCTGTAACATCCACACCTCAGAGCAAAAAGTCTGTTTTCCTAACAGAGAGATGAAGGTCGGAAACTGCAGGCTCTTATACCACTCTTAGTTTAAAAGCTGCAGAAGTTTCCCCAGCACTTGAGAGAGGTGACTCACACTTGTTTCCTGCAGTAGCTATTTCTCTCATTCTTGTATGTAGGCTTGTATTTCTGTCAGAACTTCTCTTTTATTTGTTCTAAAATGTATGCATTGCTTTGCTAGAGAAGGCAGATATTTATGAAAAGCACACCTTGTATGTAGATTGTAGAATAGATTCACAGAATGACTCACATAATTCTAATGAGAGTGAAGGTGTAAACACGACTGAAGATGTATTAGTAGAGGAAGATGGACTTTTTGTTCCAAAGAGATGGCCAGCAAGTGAAGATCAGAGAGTCATAGAATGTGTTGGGCTGGAAGGGACCTTTAAAGGTCATCTGGTCCAACTCCCTGCAGCGAGCAGGGACATCTTTAACTGGATCAGGTTGCTCAGAGCCCCATCCAGCCTGACCTTGAATGCTTCTAGAGATGGGGCTTCTACCACATCTCTGGGCAACCTGTGCCAGTGTCTCACCAACCTCATTGTAAAACATTTCTTCCTTATATCTAGAGTGAAACTTTTGTGATGATCCCCAGTTGTGTAATTAAAGTTCTAGTGGCTATTGATGCTTTACAGCAGTGCAGGATCATGAATGATCACACCTCAGTTCTCCACGGAACAGGGTAAGAGCTGCGAACAGTGTATCTCTGAATGGGAGTGAATGGGAGAGGAAAAATGGAGAGGAGGAGGAATGCACTGCAGACAAGCACCCTTGTGTTCAGTACACCTCAGGGCAGGGAAGAGTGCTTTTTAAAGTCAGAGGCTTAAAAACTGAAAAGCATTTTGGTGATTCCATTGAATATACAGTGCAGGACTGAGAAATCCTGATTCTGTGTATCATACGCTGATATTTTCTAAGCATACATGTCTAAAATTAAGCATCTAACTGCATGAATTAGAAACAGATTTAAACTGAAGTTGGCAGTAGTCATCAATAGCAAAAATCAATCCTTTTGGAAAGAACCTAAATGGAAGGTGTTAGTACTCAGTATGTAGAAAAAAAAATAATTCTGAACAGGTCTAACTTGGGTCCAAATTCCACCTGTGTTTCTTTACTCTGTTCTTACAACAAAGTCTGGTATCCTAGAGGTGGGGATGGTTATGATCACTTTTTACTTTTCTTCCCTGAATCTTCTTCTATAACTAAGAACTCATTATGTCCAGACACTTTTGTTTATGCTTTCTAGTTCCTCTGTAACTAAATAGCCAACTGGAGGTGAAAGCCAAAACGCAAACTGTCTTAGTACTTGTTTATGCTTTCTTTTCCTTTTATCTGTTCCGTTTGCCTCCATCTGCTGTAATGAAATTTACAAATCCTTATATGAGGTCATCCGTCAACTGTTATGCTTGCTCCCATTCTACAGGCCTTGCATTTGATCTAAAGCCAATCCTCAATTCCTGAAAAACTTGTTGTTTGCTGTGAAAATAAATAAATATTAAGTCACTGGTTACGGGATTTTCATTACTTTCTGGAGGTGCATATTGAGAACAGATGTGAATGGGCAATCAGCCAGGTCTTGTCATCAGAGACATGGCACATGGGCACTTTTTGGTATAAACTCTTTTAGATGTGAAATTATCCCGGCAGCAAAGCAGATTGACTTGCATTACAAAATGACTTTTAAAAAAGACTCTTCTTCTTTGCAAAACTAAACCATTGTTGTGGGTTAATCCCGATAGGCAGCTAAGCAACACACAGCCACTCACTCACAAAAGCAAGAAAACTCACGGATTGAGATAAAAATTGTTTAATAAGTAGAGGAGAAGTGGAAGTAGAGAGAAAGAAAACAAGTGATACAAAGGCAATCACTCACTAGCTCCCAAGCGTAGACTGTTGCCCAGCCAGTTCCTGAACAAAAGATGGCCAACCTACCTAAATTCCACTCCTGTCCGTTTTATTGCTGAGCATGTTGTCATCAGTTTGGGTCAGCTGCCCTGGCTGAGTCTGTCCTGGCTGTGTCCCCTCCTAGTTTCTTAAGGCATGCCCAGCCTGCTTGCTGCTGGGCCAGTGTGAGAAGCCAAGGTGGCCATGGTGCTATTCAGGGGAGCCAGACCACTGGTGTGTTATCCACACTGCTTGGTCACAAATCAAAACACAGCACCCTATTAGCTATTATGAAGAAAATCAACTCCATGCCAAGACCCAGGATGGCACATCTCTATCATCAGACCTACAAATATTTTTGCTGCTATTTACCTGAGAAACATTGATATGGGGCTGTTTCAGACCACTGCCCTTTTAGTAGCATTTCTCACCTTTACTGGTTCTAAAGACTAGTATTTTCATTTTTCTGCCCCTAGGTAAAATTTTAGGAGGATAATAAATTTATTGTTTATTTCCTGACGTGTTTTTTCAGAAAAGTGTTATGCTGCTACTGAAATAAAAAGATTCACCATAGCATAATATCTAATATACTTTGCATTGTTATTAAGGGTTAAGAGATCTTTCTTAGTCGAGGGTGTGCAGCCAGTGTTTAATAATGGATTCTCATAATGAATGTCAGTAATCAAGGCAGGATGTCTATGTACTAGTGGTTTATGTGCTACAGGGAAGGTGGATGATAGATTTATGTTTAAAAAAGATTTTAATTCTCTTAACAGCTTTCCCATTGTTTTCTCTTAATTTTGATAGAAATGGAGGAGACTTTTACCTTATTGCCCCATGAATTATTTATACTCAATAGAAGAGTATTTTGAAAAATGTGTCTTGCTGGAAACTGTAACTCTTCATTTCCAAAATGGCCCACTCTCTGACTTCTTGTTTAAAAAACCCATTCAGTATACAACTTCTCTTGTTACAGAATAGTAGGAGATATCCCAAAATGGTATATTGAAATATTTTCTAAGACTGCTTTGATATGATGGGTTCCAGTTCTTTATAGTCCAGTATTAATTTATGTACGATATTTCGTTTTTAAATAGTCACTAGAATTCAGTCCACATAAAAAAACCCCCAAACCAAATAACAAACTCTGCAAAATCCTTCTGTGCTTTAAACTTAATCTTTTTATTTAAGATACTGCAAGCTGTAATCCTATATATTTGATTATGATATGTCAAAATATATGTCAGTATCACTGCTTAATTTCAGTATTGTCATTCGTAATATTGAGTTTGTATTGTTAGACATTTAAACCTATTTATGCTGTATCTTCTGTTCATTTTTGTGAGCACTTTCATCATCTTATTTTCCAACAACAATGTGTAATTCGGAAGTTTTTCAGTTATCATCCATATTTTATATTTATTGCACTATAACAAATGAGCAAGGAATCTGATTTAGAAAGTAAATAGTTCTTGTGCATCTGCACATGTACATTTCCAGAAAGATAGGTTTGAAAGATTTTTGTTGATTCCATGTTAGGTTTAAATTTTAAATTATTTAAAAAAATAAAAAACCACACTAAATCCAACAAGAAAACCTATGGTAAAATGATAAGACTGACAGAATTAGTTACATTGCTTGAGATAAGAATTCTAATAAGAGTTTTGCTAAGTAAGCGTGGCAGTGCTGGAAGCTGTGTTGGATGGCATGGGCCATCAGAAAATAAAACCAAGTGCGTACTAAGGGGAATGTTTACATTGTCTAAATTTTGGGAAGTGTCAAGAGTAGTCAAACAATATAAGAAACTATAGGTAAATGGAAAGTTTAAGCCTGGACTTTTAAGTTCACTTAACTGCTTTCTTTTGTTAGCTTAATGGGTAGGACTAATTGTTTTGATGATTGTGTATATGTAGTGAGTCCCCATCTTCCTACATGATTGTACTCACAGTGTATAAAGAAATGCTTCTTTTCTTATATAAGTCATGAAAAGGGAGGTGTCTTCATGAAAAGGGAGGTGTCTTCAGTATTTTCTTCTTTGTTTTTGTACCCTCTAAAGTTGCTGTGCACAGTTCATGATGTAGTTGTCTTTGCTGTTCACCATTGGGTCTTCATTTGTGTCTTTTTCGTAGCACCAAGCTATTTTTCCTTCTACTCCCACCCTTCCTTGTGGTACAGGTTCTTGAACATTTCAAGAGAGCTATATCTTCCTCTCTTTTGCCTCACATTTGCACGGGACTTACCCCATCTGCCATTAATTGCAGTGGGGATTGCATGACTGAAAGTGCTGTAGAAATGCCAAGGTTAATGGCATTCAGGCTACAAGGAGATGCCTCTAGCCAAGCATGACATTATAAAAGTCCAAGTTCCGCTTATGTAGCACTGTGAATAAGCATTTACACAAACCAAACTTGTTTAAATCATTTTAGCAACTGGAAAAGCTTAACACTTGGCAAATCAGCAGTGTTTGTCTCAGCCCTCCGGTGCCAGGGCACTTGCACACCCGGGCTCCTCCCTTCTCAGCACGCAGCCCCCATCGAATCTCGGGGACCTTGTCTCCCATCAGTGTGATCCTGTTGGCACCAAGTGCCTGCAGAGATTGATGGAAATGTGTCTGTCCAACTAGAAGAGACTGGAGCCCTCTGACTTTGCTTTTTCCTGATTGTATTTTTTTTCCCTTTGCCTTTTCATGGAAGTCTGCAGCCTGGAGGCCAGCTGACTTAGGAGTGCTGCCTGCCATAAATGCTGTAGAGGTTTGCTGAAAACGACAAAAAAAAATAGAGACAAAGGCCTACTGCATTACCTAATTCACTGTAAATATCAATTTATATGCAAGTTTATTTGGAAGAGGATGTAATTTATACTGTGAGCTTAGAAAGCATTTTGCCTTAAAATTAGAGAAGGAGGTGTGATCTTGCTAACTGCTTGACTAAAGATATTTTCCTTAAAAGTACAATTCATTGATTAATAGTAATTAAGTGCCATTGTGGTGTAGTGTTGTAGACCACGCAAAGACAGGCTTGTAGACCAAGCAAAACCTTGATGATCAAGCCAACTAAATTTTAGATATGTTGTGAAGTGATAGTTTACTCTGTGCAATGATAGCAGTCTGATGCTGCTGCCAAGATTTATGGTACGTACAAGTGTATCTCTTTTTGCCATACAAATTAAACAGGAGATAAAATGAGTGCTAAATTTTGGCAATAAAAACAAAGCATTCATAGTAAAGTGCTCATTTGACAGGACCAATGAGAACAACTTGAAACATGAGAGATTCCCTCTGAACGTCAGGAAACACTTTTCTGCTGTGAGAGTGACCAAGAACGGACACAGGTTGTCCAGGGAGGCTGTGGAGTCTCCCTCCTTGGAGACATTCAAAAGCCACCTGGTCACAGCCCCAGGCCACCATCTGTGGGTGGCCCTGCTTGAGCAGAGGGTTGGACAAGATGACTTCCTGAGGTCCATCTAATCTCAACCATTCTGTGGTCCTGCGATAAGGAATCTGTAGCTAAAGGCAGCAGTACAGTCTGCTGTATGTATATGGTACACATACTCCTGGTGAGGTATACTAATGCATCCTTATTGCAAAGCATAAACTCTTCTGACCAATAAAAAATTATTTAATCACATAGAGCAAATGGCAGTGTACTTCTCTTTTATGGAAAATATCCATGCTGGTTTTATGTATCTATTTCCAAATACATTTTCTTATTTTCAGCTTTTTGTATATTTTAGCGGAGAGTAACTATAAGATGATTGAAGAGAAGAAATGTTTGAGAGACTAAAATTTAACACAGAAGAGCACTGAAATATGCAGTTCAGGATAGTGTAAATTAGATGTAATGCTGGTGTTTGGATCCCTCGTATTCGCTTTTTCTAGTCACTTACACCACAGGACTCTCCACTTTTCCTGAGCTTGTTGTGGATTATTCTGACCTCTAAGAATGTCATCGAGTGAAGGAGTGTTTGACTTCTCCTCTGAACTGGAAAGCTTAAGATCTGCTGAGTTAGGTGACATAGATATTTTGTGTCTGAATTTGCATTTTTTGCTGGCATAGTTTTTGCCTCCATTTGTGCAGAAGTTGCAGGCACTGGGCAGGATGCTGTGGGTATGCTACTTACTTAGGAATACTTAGAGAGCACACCGTTACACAGTCATTAACATTATCTGGCTTCTATGCTTTCACTAACTGCTTTGCGCCCAGATGGCTGACTGAGTGCAAAGGATCAGTTATCCTTTGTGGAAGGGGGCAGTATGGATGGCAAGCAGCAAACTTTCTTCGTAATTGTCAGAGTATTAACATTCATTGATGTATTCATAAAAATGGATTTTGCATCAAAATCTAATATTGCGTTATGTCCCAGATGGGCATTAGGAAAAGTACTTTGGCTTTTATCACACTTGCTAATTCCATTGTTTTATTCTGTGTGCTAGTATAGAGAGTGTTTAACTAACAGAATTCCCGTTTTGAGCATTTATCTCCTTTTTATTCATTTGGTGGGAATGCTAAATCAGGGTTAAGGATACCTTAGTTGGAGACCTAACAGTCTTGCCAGGGTAAATAGAATGAGGCCGGTCTTATTTTGATTTGTTGTGCAGGAGAAATGGGTTTAAATGGCTTAGTGTAAATCTAGACTATTTCACACGTACTCATTCATGACCTGTAAGCAATCTTTTTTTTTTTGTTTGCATTGTGCTTTTTTTTTTGTTTGCATTGTGCTATAGTGCTTTCTAAAACAATCTAATTGCCAAATTCCCCTTCACTTCCCATTAGTGACTCCAGTAGGGCATGCTGGTTGCTTGTTCCTGATTTGATTATCACTGACTCTTTGAACTCTGTCAGCAATCCAGTCATCTCACAATTAAGGATCTAGAGTTTCAGTTTTGACAAACGTAAGGTATTTTAATTTATTAGGTACTTGCAAATCACATTACGACTTGATGTATACAGTGGATTTCCTTCAGTCTGTCGGTGGATGCAAAAATACTTGAACTTGTGAGACCACCAAGAAAAGAAAATGGCTGCATCAGCTGGTCATCACCTACGCAATGTAAACACACCACGAGGCAGATTTCTTCATAAAACATAAGAGTTATCAGATTCTGCCCAGACACCAGCCAGACTATGACCAAAGTTTCAAGCAATACCTATTTTATTGTTCTTTTGGGTGAAGTATTTCAGCGGGTTTGTGCCCCAAGCCAAAATAGATTTTGTAGGGTAGTCCCACCTGCTATTCACTGGGAAAACTTATTTTTAAACTTGTTTCCATGAAGTATGCCTGGTATGGGATCAGACTTTATAAGCTGAATGAGGGTTCTGCTGGATACATATGCAGTACAGTGCCTTAGTGTGTGCACCGGAAAACGTTCAGTGCTGGGCTCTCTCCCTCCACACCTCATTTTTAAACTGTTAACTATAAGCTCTCATGGTAGCAATGCTACGGCTGTACCCCAGGGGCCATTTTCAGGTGCCAGTAACCTCCTAAAAAGTATCCTTTGTGTACATTCCTTACACAGAAATTCTCAGGCCAGAAGTGAAATGTTGTGGAAGGTCCTTGATACTATTCTTCTAGACTGCCTGTGCTATGAAGGCGTTAAAATATTATGAGGTGTTTTAGGGAAAGTAAAATCCTTTTTTTCTGATCAGATCACTTGACAATGATGTTTTAAGGATTTCCAACTTCTCTGACTTATTTATCAATAAAGATAAATGTCTTTTGACTTGAGAAGTTGATGCCATTTAAAAATCAATAACAATACAGCATGTAATCCTTTACAGAGAACAGACTTTCTAAATTGTGAGGTGCATCAGAAAAGAATTGTGAAAAAGACATATATTTTTATTCTTGGAAAAATACTTATTTGCAGGATGCCAGCCTGATTTGCACAAAGGTTTCACCAATAGTTTCAGAAAATTAAACATCTCTACTATCTTTCCAGTTGTTTGACATCTTTAGAATAAGGTGATGGACTAAAAATCCGATGTCTAAACGGATCTTAGGTTTTTGTCTTTGTTAACATTATTTCCACTGTTTTTTCTCTGCTGTAGTCCTATACTGTTCAGTAGAAACCAATCTTTTCCTGATACAAGAAAGCTATTTTGCACAATGGTAGGAAATCTTCACTGTATTCTGTTTATTTTGTGTTCCTTTTTTGCCTTCGGTTTTCAGAGTGTGTTCCATGACACTTTTTACTGTGTATATTGCCTTTGTATGTTTCACATCGAGAAAATAATCTACTAAGCAAATAAATATGTGACATAATCCCTGAACTGTGATCTAAATCGTGTAGGTTTCTTGTCTGCACTTTATAGAAAACAGCATACCCTCTTTTTTTTGCAGTTTTATTAAGTGGTTTTGTGTTTGCAGTTTGCATTGTGGTTATTAATGCTATAGCCCATGTCTCAAAGAGTGCAGTAATGCTGATGGTGTCTGCAAAGCAGGCTATGAACTGAGTGGTGTGGTTTATGTTTTCAAGTTTATCACTTTGTGCTTTTAACGTCTTCTGCTTTTTTACAAATCAGAGCTGCTACTTAATGCTGGGGGGCTGTGAAATCTATCGTACTATGATTTGACTTACAGAAGGAATTAATTTTTGTGTTTAAAAATCAGCAGGTATTTTCAGTCCAGCGCTTTTCCCTGTGTATCACGGGCAGGTTTTTTGGCATACCTTTGTTATTACTCCTGCAAGCAGACATTGCCTCTTGGCAAAAATATGAGTTTCTTCTGGAGTTGCTATTTTTCAGTGTAGTTTGAAGTTATTGGAAGGTCTAAGACTTCGCAGTTACATCATACTACTGAAAGAATAGTATTATTCAGATGCTGAAGCTGTAGCTTAAATTCTTACAGTGTGAAAGCCTCCTCTCATTCAAGACAAAATGTGGAGGTGGTATCACAGCCATGCAAACTTGGGTGGCCCTTAGGATTTCAGGGCGTATTGTTTGGGCAAGTGCTGAATGTACTGGGGCATATTCCAGAGGGCTCTGTGGCATAAAATTCTAAGTGTTAGAAAAATGTAATGGAAAATTGTAATGTAATAAGGTGCTCATATGTATATCTAGAGTGCTGCTCTCTGGAATAAACACAGCTGCATTTATTTGAATGTGTGAAACAGATTTATATACACAGGAGAATAAATCTTGCATTGCACACTCAAATACATTAGAATACAAAATTTTAGTTAGCTGTGTATGACTGTAGTGAAGTTTCTCTTTTTCTGTCTTCTTTTTAATTACATGAAATTACTTCAGAGTTGTCCTCTGATTTCAAGTTTGGAATTCAAACAATAAAAATCCAGGTAATTTGGCTATATAGCTCTCCAAATAATTGTTTTAGGCTACGGTGAATAGCACTGTCTTTATAAGATCACAGACACTAATGGCACTTACTCATAGGTTTAGTCACTGCTGTGTATGTGAGGGAAAATATTGCAGTGGGGAAGATCAACACAGTATCTAAATTTAAATAAACAAAGTGTTGTCAGTTCAATATGATATGAATTTTATTCTGAAACGTTTAGAACAGAGTGGCAGATATTACACTTATCTGTGTGCTCCCTTTACTCATCTTACAACTATAAGTGTTTATCTACTGTTGCTTTAAAAGAACAGTGTAGTGGCAGGATTAGTTCTGCATTAGGAGTGAGTATTAGATGCTGTGGATGAGTTTTATCGGCACTTCCTTCAGCTCAGAACTCTTTGTTCTGAGGTCAGGCAGGAAGGCAAAGGGCAAGTGCCCCTCTTTCCTCCCAGACAGAAACGTGGAGACAGGATGAGTATCCCCAGCAGGACAGAGTGCAGATGTGGGTCTGCTCTCACTGCAAGAGGAAGCAACTGTTCACAGTAGTTCTATCAAGAACTACTTAACGAGAAGAAAGTAGTTCTTGTTAAAACTCTTTGAAATCATTTAATTTAATAAGAAGGCATATGAAGAAGGAGCGCAAAGCAAAGACACCGGAGAACCCAGTCTATGTATTTATTTTCTAGGAGACAAATAGCCTCAATCACTACACTTCGTAAGGGTGGCTGTGGATCCACAATGAAAGACAAATAAACCAACATCATCCTTTAAATAGATCAACACTTCCTGTACAAAAGCAGTGCTGCGTCCTGCCTGAAAACAGATGCAGGTGCATTAGAACACTGTCAGTGTCCTGTGTAGCGGATGTAACAGAAATGTACTTTTTTTCCAAGACTGCTTCCTTTCTGTTATTGGACAATTCATCTACAATGTAACAGCCCATACACAGGAAGGTGACCAAAGAAAGCCTGTCTGGGCACGGGTAAACCTGCCTTCCTTGAGAGGGCAGAAGATAACTGATCTTTCTGAAATAACCCAGCAATGTTTCCAGCTTTCCACCGTAGCGATGCTGTTTTCTCACAATGCTGGAAAAGCACGTTGCATGTACCAGCCCTCCTTTGTTTCACTTGCTCCTGGGCAACCCCTATGGTAATGATCCACAGCCTCTGCTCCTCTCGCCTGAAAGAGGGGAGAGCTACTTTTCTTGGAGACTCTGCTATTCCACACGTCCTTTTTAAGGTAATTTTACTTTGTGCTGTTCAAAAGGCTCCCCAAAAGGCTCCCCCAAAGGCATGCCAGTTGCCTTTAGCATGGCCCATCCAAAGCAGCCTCAGACACCTTGTTGCAGGTCCAGGAGGCTTGTTAGCCCTGACACTTTATGCAAGTTCACCAATGATCAGCTCTCACAGGCCCAGATAGTCAGAGGATACAGCTGCTACTGATGCCATAAATATATTGTAGTTGTGGTGCAGCCCAGCCATACCAAGACTGACTGGCTCCCTTTGAGATGAGTCAGTCGGATATTGGGGTCAGACCTGAAGAGCACCTAATTCTTGCACACATTCACATGACTTCAGCTTCACTAGAAGATTACAGATGTAGGTGTGATATTAGCAGAAGGAATCAATCCTAAGGCTGCTCTGGAGAAAATGCTACGGGAAAATGGCAGTGCAGGATGGTGCCCGACCCTAGCAGGGCTACTCTGTTCAGGCCAAGCAGATGACAGACCCAAGCAATACAGTTACAGTAACTGTAGTTCTCAGTGGACAGGTAAGCAAATGCTTTGATATAAGGATTCAAAATTTGTTTATAAATGAACTGCATGGATCTGAAAAACTCCAGTCTGGAGTAGCTCTAGGTAGTGACATGAGTGATTTGCTCAGAGGTAGCCTGTTTAATCTGAGGGAAGGAAAGAAACTGGGAAAAAATATTTTGGCATCAAGTTTGTGTTAATTTTATAAAAAATATGTACGTGAACTTGGTAGCTTGACTCTTTTGCTCAGGAGCTGTTCCTTTCCCACATTAAAAAAAAGTGGGTCATCTGTGTGACAGGAAAAGGAGGGGAGATACAATGTTCCAAAGAACTGAAACATCTGAAATAAGGAGGGAGACCATTCACAGAAAGAAGTAAGGTGGAGGTTTTGGCTTTAAAGAACATAATGTTTCCTCTTGCACAGGCTGTCTTCCCATAACGCTAGTATTAGCTCTCTGGGACTTATTGGAAGCACTCAGGTACCTTATGTGCCATCTAAATTAATATTGAGGAGATTCTACAGCAGGATGTACAGAACCTGTGAGCAGCGTGTTTAGTGGATCATGACTCACTGAAAAAAAAAAAAGTCAGATGTTCCAAATCCATACTTACTGCAATAACTGGATAACTAAACTGGTATTCCACTGTCAATAGAGAAGGAAATTCCGCCATCCGTTAGGGAGTGTCTGTGACTTATCCAGTCTCATTTTCTCGATCCAAACTCCTTTATGTGACTGGAATAAGAACACTTCCTTTCTATACTTGTCAGAGCAAAATAGTTGAGCTTCCAAGAGTTCTCTTTTAGAAAAATAAGTTGCAAGCTGCTGAGATGATAATCCCTAGTTTTCTAGACTGGCCAGAGAGGCAAGAGGGCTATACAGGGAGAAATCTTACGAAACTCAACAAGGGCGAGTGTAGAGTTTTGCACTT